>NC_053119.1:6390549-6515549 GCF_010015445.1 Perca fluviatilis | reverse complement strand
GGGTGAAAGTCCTGTATTTGACCCATCCACTAGGGCTGGGCGATATGGGGAAAATCAAATATCACAATATTTTTGACCAAATACCTCGATATCGATACCGCAACGATATTGTAGTGTTGACTATTGTTGCTTTCTCAAAATATTTACACAATGAGATTTCTGATAAATAATCATCAGTAATGTGGATATAATGACTAAGTGGGTAAAGGCAAATAATAGAACAGTTACAACAGTCTGGTAAGTTCAGGACATGACATCACTTTACTGTAATGCAGCCTTTAAAACCAGGAAAAAACACCACTTATGCCATGTTACGATATCCAAAATCTAAGACGATATCTAGTCTCATATCACGATATCGCTATAATATCGATACAAATGAAGGGCGCTTTGTTCATCGCTTCAGAAGCTGACAGCCACTGTCCAAACGTCCGTATTTTACGGGTACGGAGTGAGAACGGGTTGATATTTGGATCCAACACAAGTATCTCCTATTATACTGATAGTAAACTGGAGAGCAAAATAGGCTTCTTCAAATTTTGGATTTGACTGACATGTTTTTTTTTTTTTGTAATTTCATTGAATTTTTCTTTCTTCAAAAGGGGAATTAGTCAGTTTTACACATCAACATCAGTTGACTAGTCATGGTTAGTTCTCAGCTGGTAAAAGCAGTTAAAAAAAAAGAGAAAATGACACTAAACTCTTTGTCTCTCATCTTGCTTCTGTTTGTATACAAAAACAATAATTTTGTGTGTTAAGTGTCCCGTTTGCCTTTTTATCAGCCCGGGGACTTCCTGCGGATCTACAACCTACGAGCGATCCCAGGATCCAGTAAGGTGCCGGGCCTCACCAGCAGCCAGTCGGAGGAGGTGGACCACCTGGCTTTTCACCTGCACGGAGGAACGGCGTACGGCCGGGGAATCCGGGTTCTTCCAGAAAACAGCCCCGTCGTGCAGGAGCTGAAGAGGTACAGCAGGAGACGAGGGGCAAATATGCCTGAGAACTGATAACTGAGGCTAAGAATAAAGTCCTTACAGGAAACATACTGCATACTGCAGACTCTGGTTCTGTTTACTGGTTCTGATTCTGCTGCATAATTGAACCACGAAAGACAAATCGTACAGCAATATTTGAATAATTTCCCCTGATTCTTTTGCGCATACTATATATTATTTGCACATTCTTTATTATTGTTTATTTCATATTAATGTTTAATATGTTTGTTTGTTTATGTATGCAACTTTCCCCAAGGCAAATTCCACATAAGTGTGACTTATTGTGGCAATAAACCCTTTTCTGATTCTGTACTTATGTATGTACATGTATGTATGTGTGTGTTTGTGATCACAAGTCTCCCAACCAGAAGTCCTTTTCTTCCTGTTTATGTCTCTGTAGAGTCATGAAGGTCTTCCCAGAGGATGACGTGGACGAGCTGAACGATGAGGACATGTTGGACATCTGGAGCACCCCGCCAGAGTTTCTAGGTACGAATGGATGTTGAACAGGTCTCGAATGTATCCCGTTTTTCCACTGAACCATCAAATATCAAAAGTCCACTGGATGGACAGGGTTTCCCTCAGTGTATTGCAATGGCCCCCGCCAGGCCTAAGCCACTGGGGGAAAAAAATGTTTATATGTATTTTTAAGACGTTTCTTAAACTAGTTACATTGGGGCAGTTGGAAACTTAGACATAGTCATATTTTCAAAACTCCAGTTAGCTTTTAGCACTGACTTAATGTACCCCTTGGAGATGTCATGGGCTTAATTCGACGAAACATCGATGAAGTGCGGGTGCCCATTTGATAACCCCAAGAAACCACTCAACTCAGACTCAGGCCCCAGGAGAGAGCGTAAGGAGAGCGATGCTGCTGTCCCAAAGATGGTGCAGGGGAGAGTACCTGTAAAGTTGCGCCAGGTGCGATAACCCTATCGTACATTGGATTTAGTCAAATCTCCAGTTAGTTTTTAGCACTGCCTTAATGTAGTCATATGAAATCTGTGTTATAGCTTTTTGAAATTCTCAATTTCGCGATTCCGACATGATTTTGTTATCACAGAAACCCTGTTACCGGTGTAAACAGCTGTATTGATTAAAATAGAAGCGTATCTCTTCAGTCAGACCAGTGTGAGGTGGACATCTGAAGAAGACGTGGCTGAAACACCTCCCCTTTGTAGCATCTGCTGACAAATGACTGAAAAAGAAAATCAAAATGTTTTCATTGCGCCACTAAAATACAAAGAAGACGAGAATGATGTGAGTGGTAGCCGCCGGCCGGTCTTTGGTTAAATGAACGTGTTTGCCAGCAGCGGGAATATGAACATCCTGTCTGCTCAGACAGACTGATTTCTTCTCTAAGAGAAAGAACGAACGGATGGATAGATTGAAGCTGCGGGGAGCTGCTTCCATTAGCAGGGCCTGCTAAAAGCCCACGCTTCACTGGGGATGAAATAAAAAAAGTCCCAACTTTGACTGTGACCTGAAGGTTACTGCACAGATAGATAGAAAGCTTTTTTTTTTTAAAGCTGCAGCTGTTTGTCTGTGGTCAGACCTGCAGGCCTGATGCTTTTTGTAGAACTGTGAGTGGACAAAATATTTGGGCCGCAGTTTCTTTGCAAGAAGAGCACGGACATTCTTCTTTTAAACGTAACTTCTTTATCAACATAGCCCAACAATTTGGCTTTGTACAGACTTAAGTAATTCCTTTTTTATCCGAACCAGGGCTTTTAAGAGTCAGCAGGCAAAGAAGGAAAACAAGACATTGAGTTCATGACATGAAGCCTGATCTGATCTGTACCATTCATTCTATATAAAACATACCGAATATTTTCCGTGAAAGTCGTGAAAACAAGGTCTCTTAAATTCAAAGTATAGTTTAACACTTAAAGTGCTCATATTATGCTTTTTGGCTTTTCCCCTTTCCTTTATTGTTATATATCTTTTTTGTGCATGTTATAGGTTTATAAAGTGACAAAACCCAAAGTCCCCCCCAAAGGGACTTACCATCTCCAACAGAAAACACTGTTCTCTAACGGCTCCAAACAGCTCTATTGTAGTCCAGCCTTTACTTCCGTGACTAACGTGCGTCACTTTGTAACACATCTTATAATGCTCGCCTAGCTGCTAGTGTGGCACACCCTCATACTCTGCTTCTGACTGGCTAGTAGTCCTTACCTAGGTACTGCGCATGTGCGACTCCCGATCTATCTCGACTCTACCTCACTTGGTAGCTAAAACAGAGAGCTCAAGCTATATATATGTATATGTATATGTATATATATATATATATATATATATATATATATATATATATATATATATATATATATATACACACACACACACACACACAATTGAGAAGCTGGAATCAGATTTTCCTTTTTTCATAAAATATGACAAACCGATTTAATATAATACTTGATAACAAATCTAATAATCTTTGCAGCTCTATGGTACTGCATCTCCTTAATTGTATTTCAGTGGAAACAAAATGCAATCTTTTATCAGATGTTAATCTCGAGCTAGTTCTTTGGAAACCGCTGCTCTGCTTTAGGATTAAAGCCTTCTAATAAAATGCTTTTCAGATCAAGTGATTTTCTTTTCCACACAGCTCTGCAGAGTACAGTTTGTTTAAAGGCCTGTGTTACCTGTCGCTTAATCATCTGTGTGTTCCTATATCTGCTTCCTCTGTTTCTGTTTTTAGAAGATGGAGCAGTGAAGTGCAGCACAGGTAAGAAACTCAACATAAAGCATGAAAACATAGCATGAAACTCAAGTGTTTTCATCATACTCTGAGGTATTAAAATGCATTCAATGCTGTGTTAAAAAGGTTTTGAAAAGTGTGCATCTTTTCAGAATCCCTGTGATATCATCATGGGTCTTATGTCAGATGTATCATTTGTCATTGAACAGCCTCCTAGATGTTTAAATAAAGAATAAGTTGTGAAATTTGACATAAGCAAAACTGTGAGAATCCTTTATGCAAGGGTGTCTGCAAGTCCTAGAATTTCTTTTAATTTTTTTAAATTTGTGAAATGATGTTTTAATGATATTTTAGGGCTTCTTAAACTTTGTTTTGGAAGTCTACAAAGTGCTGTGACTTCAGGCTGGATAGCTCAACACTTATTTCCCTAACCCTTAGTAACATTTTTATGTTCCCTCTTTTAAAGTTGATGAAAGTCCAGGTAAATCCAGACAGCTAGCTAGACTATCTGTCCAATCTGAGTTTTCTGTTGCACGACTAAAACAACTTTTGAACGTACACAACCAAAACAAGTTCCTTCCCAAGGCTATTTTGCAGAGGCACCGTGGCTCCGTCCGGCGCTTTGCACCACCCAAGACGATTCTGATTGGTTTAAAGAAATGCCAATAAACCAGAGCGCGTTTTTCTCCAAGACCCGAATGCTGTGTGGACTATCTAGTCTGGCGATGCGAGACTAACTTTGCTTGGGTCTGTGAATCTGTAACGGTGTGTCAGAGAGAAGCTGTGGTCACGACACGCAGCTGGTGACACTGTCCGAGGTGAAGCGGTCCGATCCGGGTCGAGTTCACCACGTCAGAGTCCAGCTGAGGACCTACGAGCCCCGCAGACTCCACCAGGCTCTGAAACTCTACTGCAGCAAGTGTACATCAATGTGGGCTGACACACACACAGACACACACACATACACTGTCCCGTCAAAGTGTCACAATGTTAAGACTCATCAAGCTCTCAATGTTTCCTGTAAAGTGTAACGCAGTATAAATTGTTTGGTATATGTTTTTTTTTTTTTTTTTTGTCATATGCACAGACATATATAATGTTTTTTACTGAAGGGTTAAATTAGGAATGTGCTGAGTTTCTTGGTTTCTTTTGTTGTTTTGGGGTTGTAAGTTCAATTCATACCCAGGTACACAGATGTAGACATTTGTGGCAGTGGGTATTTTTGTGTATTTTAAGTTGGTAAATCTGAATTTATATTTCAAACTTGAAAAGTTACAAACATAAATGTGATTCAACTCAATAGGTTTATGATCCAGAAATGATCTCCATTTGCAAACTGAAAATGACCATTTGAAAAGTTAATGCAAGGTTTTATATGTTTTACAAAAACCGTAATGGACGAAAATGTAATGGGACATAGTCTCTGTTTTCAACATTGCACCTATCAACACTTTTTTGTTTTGAAAGTAAATTGAGCTTGATGGATAACCGAAAAAATAATATTTACAAACTAATTCATCAAACTGACACAGCACTTTTCACATTCAAAGTGAACAGATCCAACTATAGCAGAAGTTGAATGAATCCCTGCAGTAGCGTTGTTAGATTTGTTAAATGTAATACAATGACATATCTGATTTCCCTGTGATCTCAGGCAGGACATCCCAGATGATGAACTTGTGTCAGGTCTCTTCTCTGAGGCGTCCAAGGACTCTGGACCCTGCAGTCCCCCGCCGTGGGCGCTCTCTGGGCGGGTCGATGTCCCCGGAGATTCCCCAGGATCCCCCAAACGAACACTGAGCGTTCACATGTCCACCCAGCTCATGTCTGAGGACAAAAGCAAAGAGCTCATCTTCCTCATGGGTAACGAACTTAACTGACAGTTTTTATTATTATTATTTATTCTTTTATTCTCCTAGGCAAATGTAATATGTAAATGTAACACATTTGAAGGGAAAACATCTTTCGTCATCCGGAAGAATAAAAGCTTTATTCCTGCTGCCGTCAAAACGCGCAAAAACACAAAGTCAAGTGTTCATCCTAGAATTCTCCGGTAGTCTATATCGACCACGTTTCATTTCCGGTATTGTTCAGGTGCCGCCGGAAATTCCGCCGGATGTCCGTCACCTTCCGCTTTCTTTGTGTTGGCGTTCTAAAACAACCTTTGAACGTACACACGTTCCACCAAAACAAGTTCCTTCCCGAGGCGATTTTGCAGAGGCACCGTGGCTGCGTCCGGCGCTTAGCGCTGCCCAAGACGATTGTGATTGGTTTAAAGGAACACGCCGACTTATTGGGAATTTAGCTTATTCACCGTAACCCCCAGAGTTAGACAAGTCGATACATACCCTTCCCATCTCAGTGTGTGTTGTAAAGCTGTCTGACGGCTCCAGCGGCATCAGCCCATCACAGAACAGGCAGGTGACTGGTTCCAGTAATCCTACTGCTCCGAATAAGTGACACAATAACGCCAACATGTTCCTATTTACATGTTGTGATTTGTAGAGTCACAGCGTGTACAAATAACAAGGTCACATGAGACACAGCCATCTTCTAACCTTAAACAAACCGGGAACTATATTCTCAGGCGGAAGAATATAGTACTTTGGCGGAATGATTTGCTTTGCAACAAGCCTGTCTGAGAATATAGTTCCTGGTTTGTTTTACGGTTAGAAGACGGCTGTGTCTCATGTTACGTTGTTTTTTGTACATGCTGTGACTCTACAAATCACAACATGTAAATAGGAACATGTTGGCGTTATTTTGTCACTTTTGTCACAATTCGGAGCAGTAGGATTACTGGAACCATTCATCTGCCTGTTCTGTGATGGGCTGCTGCCGCTGCGGGCGTTAGGCAGCCTTACAGCACGCACTGAGATGAGAAGGGTATGTATTGTCTAACTCTGGGGGTTACGGTGAATAAGCTAAATTCCCAATAAGTCGGCGTGTTCCTTTAAAGAAATGCCAATAAACCAGAGCACGTTTTTCTCCCATCCCGGAATGCTGTGTGGATTCGCCAGAACCTCTTCCGCAGCACTGTGGAGGAAGGTCTGGCAATGCGGGACTAGACCTCTGGTGAACGAGGTTCTGGTTTCTTGCAGGTTCGACTCTGGAGGAAACGCGTCGACTCGCCGCCGGCTACCAGAACATCGTCCCTGTGATGTCATCGGCAGGTCACCTCGCTCTGCTGGACCTTTCGGCACCTTTCCTGTTAAGAGGCAGGAAGACGTACTACGGGTGAGAATCCTGGCGTACAAACCTGGTTCTCAAAATCAGTCAGTTGCTCCAAAAACAGGCACACACTTTAAAGTCAGTCCCCCTTTAATATAATCTCTTTCTGGTTTCCTGTGTGTGTTGCAGGTGTAAGCGTTGCTCCGAGGCTGCAGTGAGGGAGCCGTCGTGTGCTGAAGGAGTCGAAACGATCGATGAGAAGATCATAGCAGAAGGTGAGAGGAGAGTTCGGTTTGAATCTCTGAACTGTCGTAGGAAACACTGGAGGTGGAGAAAACACACAGGAATCGGCTCGCACTCCAAATGTCGGTGTTGCGTTTTCAGCTTCTTCTGCTAAGTGGCCAAAAAAGGAAATAATGCAGCTTAAAGGTGCTCTAAGCGATGTCACGCGTTTTTTAGGCTACAACATTTTTTGTCACATACAGCAAACATCTCCTCACTCTCCGCTAGCTGCCTGTCCCCTGAACACACTGTAAAAAACATCTCCTCACTATCTGCTAGCTGTCTGTCCCCTGAACACACTGTAAAAAACATCTCCTCACTATCTGCTAGCTGTCTGTCCCCTGAACACACTGTAAAAACATCTCCTCACTATCTGCTAGCTGTCTGTCCCCTGAACACACTGTAAAAACATCTCCTCACTATCTGCTAGCTGTCTGTCCCCTGAACACACTGTAAAAAACATTTCCTCACTATCTGCTAGCTGCCTGTCCCCTGAACACACTGTAAAAAACATCTCCTCACTATCTGCTAGCTGTCTGTCCCCTGAACACACTGTAAAAAAACATTTCCTCACTATCTGCTAGCTGCCTGTCCCCTGAACACACTGTAAAAAACATCTCCTCACTATCTGCTAGCTGTCTGTCCCCTGAACACACTGTAAAAAAACATTTCCTCACTATCTGCTAGCTGTCTGTCCCCTGAACACACTGTAAAATAACATCTCACTATCTGCTAGCTGCCTGTCCCCTGAACACACTGTAAAAAACATCTCCTCACTATCTGCTAGCTGCCTGTCCCCTGAACACACTGTAAAATAACGCGGTCTCTATAGACAGCCCAGGCTCCACTAACTCCAACAAAAACAAACTGCGCCAACCTGCACCACCAAACATAACAAACAGTGTTCCAGCCAATAACAGACAAGAAGAATTTGGGGGTGGGGGTTGGGGGGGTTAGTGCACGGAAGGGAGGGGACGGGATGAGGAGGAGGAAGGGGCGAGCTAGCCTCCGTTTCGTTTGACAATACTTCGAACGTCAACAAGAAGTGACGTCACCCAACATCGCTTAGAGCACCTTTAAATAATAGAAAGCATAAGCTAGACTTGATTTTGATCAAAGGAGAATTAATCAGCATTATTGATTAAACTCAATTTCTTTTTTAGTTTGAACAAAAAATAACAATAAAATATAAAAACACAATAAGTGCTTTGCAACACAACCAAAGGAAATACAATATCTATAAAGAGTTACAAACAATATGTTCAATATGTCCCACCCCTCATTCAACTCTAAATAGTTCTTGTATATATGACATCTTTGGGTTTTGGTCGTTTGAAGATGTCACATTAGGCTCTGAGAAATGATTAAATAAATGACATGAAATGAAAAAAATGTAATGTCCGCAACACTGCTTAAACTCCCATATTTATTTCAGGCAAAAAACTTTTTTGCCTGAAGAAGACCCAGTTGGGTCCAAACGTTGCATTTGTATTAAATATGGGAGTTTAAGCAGTGTTGCGGACATTACAGTTTTTTCATTTTAAGTATTTTCATTTGTCCTGCACCTGCCAGAAGGTGGGATGTGCACACAATTATTTTTATAATAAATAAATGACATGAACATCTTTAAATACACCTTCATTTTAAAACTGGCCACAACTGCAGCCACTTTAGACAATAATCTTACTCTGACAAAAAATAAAGTTTGTGTGCTCGTTCTGTGATGTCTTATCTGTTTTTTTTTCTCGCAATTTTAGTACAGAAAAATACTTTGCACATCTACAAATTGAAACAGGTGTGTCGGAGGGGGACAAGTAGGTCAAAAGTTGCGAAGAAACTCCCGCACACTGTCTAACTTGCAAAAAAACCCTATAAAGTTTAATAGTAGGCAACGTTTTGGTAATAGGACCATCTTCAGGCAAAAGTATTCCCGGTTTTAAAACCGCTAAGCCGCTCGCACCTTTACACAAAGTTTCATGTCAGTCTCCGTGTCCTTCCTCCTGATTCAGCATGTTTGTAAAAGCTCCTGAACGACTCCTGGCTGACCTCAGGTCTGCTCTAGCAGCAGGTCTTTTCTGCAAAAGAATAAATCACCATGTTTAATCTCGCTCGTCTCTTCTGGTCTGCAGCCCTGGGCGTTCAGCTGCTGCAGTTCGTCCTGCTGATGAAGCTCCAGCTGCAGGACACCACCGACACGCTGGATGTCTTCCTGTGGAGAGACGCCGTGAGTCTCAGAGCACATTTAAAATACTGCTGACTCTGGAGGATCAGAGGAGATTAGATCACAAGGAGAGGGGAGAAAATCTGAGTTTATTACCATCTGTCTGAACTTTTACCAAAACGATATACTGTATTAAAGGACAAATCTGGCGCAAAATGAACCTAGGGGTTAATAACACATCGACCGTTCTCTGGGATATGTTTTCATGCTAATTGAATGTGACCAGTTTTAGCACAAACCGCTAATTAGCTTATAAAGCTATTCGTCAGGACACGGGTAAAGTAAATAGGAATCTCTATTTCTACACCACTAACAAGGCTCAAAATAGCACCACACTTCCACGGTAGCATAATGAGGGTCCCTACATGTAAACCAAAGTATTGAGAACTTTGTAAGTGTACACACAGTTTATTAAAAAGATAGTTTATAAAGACTGTACCGTTCACGTATACAGGCAGGCGCCATCTTGGGAGAACAGTCACGACCAGTCGTAAGACAAACGCCGCGCTTGAGCTATGTTACTGGTTACTGGTTACACGGCGTTCGTCGTTCGTTATAAGCTAATTAGCGGTTTGCCGTAAAACTGGTCACATTCGATTAGCATGAAAACAAATCCCAGAGAACGGTCGACTCGGTACACCTGTGTTATTACCCCTAGGTTCATTTTGCGCCGGATTTGTCCTTTAAAGGGATACGCCACTGTTGGTTGAAATAGTTCTTATCACGGTCTCCCCTAGCTGTAGATAGGTGGGCCAATGCATTTTTTGTGCATGCATTGTTTTAGTCCGGTGCAACACCGGCAGCGCTGCCGCTAGTTAGCTTAGCGTAGTGAATGGAATCATATGTTGCAGGTTAGCATGTTGTGAGTAAAAGTGAGCCAACAAAAGACAAAAAAAACAACCTAATTACTTGCACTGAGACACAAAATGCATTGGCCCACCTATCTACAACCAGGGGAGACTGTGATAAGAACTATTTCAACAAACGGTGGTGTATTACTTTAAGCATTATAAAGTTTGTTTTATTACTGTAGTTGCAGTATGTTTTATGTAGGTTGTCTGCTGTGATGTATGATTTGTCTTTTATTTGTTTCCTCTCTGAGGGTTAATAAAGTTATCTAAATTTAAAGAGCGGTTCACAATACACCAGGTGATTGTGAGACTTACTGCAGTGTTGATACAAGGCAAGGCATTTTTAATGGACCTAATGTTTTAAATTGTGATTTAGAGTTGAAGCGATTGAAGTAAATCGATCATCTGAACATTAATTGACAACTTTTGGCTTATAATAGGTTAATCGTTTAAGTAACTTTTGAAGCAAAAATACCACACAGTCCCTACTTTGATATTCTCGATTTTGTGGATTTATGGTTCTTATTTATCCTGTGGAACAGTAAATAAATAATTTGGGGATTTTTTGGACTGTTGATTTCACAAAACAAGCTTTCTTAAGAACTCTGAACTTATTATTATTATTATTATAATAATAATAATGGAAGAATAATGGAATATTTTAACAATCATTCATTGCAGCCCTATTGTTGGCCTCTAACATCAACTCTGTCAGTGTTTTAAAAAGAAACAATCCCTCGCTGGCCCTGAAAGCTCAGCACTCACTGCATTGCAAAAACACGTAAATAGACAAAACACAAGCATAGAAAGATATTTTCTTTGCCAATTCGAAAACACATGCAGCATTTAGTTAAAAAAAAGCAAAATCCATCAGAACTTTTCAGCACAGGGAATTCAGATTCTGACATCAATTAAACATCTTAAATTAAAAATACATCACATGATGAAACCACCTGAAAGCGATTTTAATGAGGGGATGATGATGATGGTTTGTGTTTCTAATCAGGAGGCGTTCTTTGGCGTGTTGGCAGAGGACGTAGCAGCCAATCAGGAGGCTCAGAACATCATTCACCAAACAATGGACTCCCTCTGTCCGGCAGAGGGCAGCACCGGTACGTCTCACAGACCCACAAACAGCTGGATTTAAGAGTTTGAAATGTGAAACTCTTTAGTCCAGCTGCAGCTCCGAAACACAACAACATACATGATTCACACATTCACCACTTTGAGTTTTCTGTGTCTTTTTTTTTAAAGCGGTAGAAAAAGTCAAATGCTTGTTAACCATGTTCATCGTCATCATCAGTTTTATTCAGTGTTTCTCTGTCAAAGTTAGTTTGCAAAGTTTGTCTCCGATGTGTTGTTGTGTTTACGTCAGGTGAGCATCCGTGGATGGATTTGTGTCTGACGGCGTACCGAGCAGAGGATGACGAGGGACAGAACCAAACCTGCTACCAGATCTGCCACAGCACCGTCACCAAACCCTTCTCCACACAATCCAACGCCAACCCCGCCTGAACCCCCTACAGGTCAAAGGCCATCGGTGAACTGCAGAGTTCAGGAGTCCTGCAGAAGACAACAATTGTTCTACCTGTTTTTGTTATGGTTATTTTGTATTTCACATAATTTTGTGGTTTACAAATTGTATTTATTGTGTAAATCAAAGTAAATAAACATAATATGTTGCTTCAAAAATGTACAAAAAAATATATTTTTTAGTGCAGCTCATAGAGCCTTTCAATAAAGTGCTTTTACTTTTTACTACAAGCTCTTCACTCAGAGCACTTTTCTGTTGTGATCTGTTGTGTCACTGCTCCATCTGCTGGCCAACTGACAACATGATGCGCTTTATAAAAGACTTGTTCTGATCCTTCAATATATAGACAGAGCACAGGGCAAACACACATATGGTAAGTACAAAAATCAATGAAGTATTTCCAGTTTTTGTATGTCTATTGTTAATGTACTTATTTGTATATTATGTTTTTTTTTTTTGAAATCCTTCAAAGCAGGAAGCCTACTGCTGGTTGTTGTCCAGAGAGGAAGTAGCGACTGTGGCTAACTTTGGGTAAAGGTTTGTCTTCATCAGTCCTCAGGAAGTTCCTTTTTCTCTACCTGTTTTCCCCCTCATCATCAGAAGAGAGATGATGGACACAGACGCCCTGGAGGAGAGAAATGCCGGCAGTCCCAAACCAGAGTGAGGTGATAAATAAATGTCAAAGTAAATAAAGTTCAAATCCTTTAGTTTATCACCAACATTCAACATCAACACATCTGGAAATACATGCTTTTCACTGAACAGGAAGGGGATGAAAAAACTGTCATCTGAAAAGTAACTAAATCTGTCAGACAAATGTAGTGGAATAAAAAGTACAATATTTACCTTGTTGGTCACAGTGGTGCTAGTCTTGCTTTGCCAGTCGTCATGGGCGGCGCTAAGCTCGGCACGAAGCCCCAGTGACGCTGGAAAATAGCCTCGGGAAGGAACTTGTTTTGGTGGAACGTGTGTACGTTCAAAGGTTGTTTTAGTCGTGCAACAGAAAACTCAGATTGGACAGATAGTCTAGCTAGCTGTCTGGATTTACCCTGCAGAGATCTGACAAGTACTTGTTGGTAGTTTAAGTCAAATCTATGGATCATATTTAATGAACTGATCATATTTTGTTTGTAAAATCTTAATTTAAAAAATAACTATAGCTGTTAAAAACATGCAGTGAAGTATGAAATAATAAAAAGGTACAGGTTTGAGGTACTTTACTTAAGTACAGAATAAATGTTTTAAGTTTTGTTTTTGTTTTTTTTTAAAGACAAATCCAGTGGAAACTTAGTTTTTATTATATTGAAGATTTGTTCACTTTGTTCAACAACACAGTCTGCAGAGAGGTGGACAATATGACAGTTGAGGCAAAACCTTCTCTGGTGTTTAAAACCACTGCAGCTGAATGTTTTATGATCACATTTCATTAATATTCAACGTTAATGTAATTTAATTAGTTCCAATGTGAATCAAGAGTTATTCCTTAATTTAGCCATGAAAATGTACCAGACGGAGATACTTTTTAAAATTTTAAATCTTAAAAACTAAAACCCTTAAAACACCTTATTTTGAAAAGCTTGCATTAACAAATAAGTAGTGCATCAGATCCTCTAGCCAAGGGCTCCTCCATGTCCCACGGTTCCCGGCTTAAGCAAAAAAGTGACCGAGCCTTTTCTGTTGCTGGCCCTCAGCTGTGGAAGCGACTGCCACCTGACATCAGAAATGCCCCTTCAATTGTGATATTCAAAGCCAGGCTCAAAACTCACCTTTTTACATTGGCCTTCCCGGCATTTTAATTGTCTTATCCTGCTATGTTTGTAATTGTTTGTCTTTTGATGTCGTTTTAGCCTAAATCGCTGATTTGTAAGTGTATTTTATTTTTTATTTTATTACCCTGTGGCTAATGCGCTATGTACAGCACTTTGGGCAGCGCAGGCTGTTTTTAAATGTGCTATGGACAGTGTTTCCTCTGTTGATTTTGTTGTGGCGGCCCACCATGACAAAATTTCTGCCATCACTGTATCAGAAATAGGGCTGTACAAAAAATGTAGTCGTGGTTGCCTTTTAAATTATCCTGCCGACATAATGCACTCCCCGTTGGCTGCCGCTCACATTGCAATTTAACAACAAGTAGAACTATTCAGAGGTTACTGGGCCCGTCCAGTTTAACTCCACATACTGTTGTTTTGGTGTAGTTTATTTTCAAAACGTTCGCTTTCTTCCGAGTCGACTATTAAACGAACAGCTCCACCAAAAACGTCACCGTGGTGGGTCCGTTCTAAGTGCAGGTTGTTTGGACAGACCTGCCCCCACTGCTAAAGGAAACACTGTATAGAAATAAACTTTACTTACTTACATGACTTTCCCCAGTAATTTGTGCCAGTGTGAAACACTGACAATGATCAGACAATAAACTGTTTTAAAGGTGCCCTGCCATACGAAACTGTTTTTACTTGCATTTTTTTAAATCTGTTAGGTCCATATGTGTTTGTGTTATGTTGTGAATGTGATAATGAACTGCTACCTCCTTTGTCAGCAGAGAAATCAGACCAATTAAAAAAGCTGGTCAGTCTGACATCATATTGCCTGGGCTCATTACTATTCATTAGCTCGCCCAGAGCCAATCAGATTCAAACAGCTTAGCTTGTTGAATATTAATGAGAACTGGCAGAAATCGAGCTGAGTCTTCCTGCAGGCTTTCTATACCACGCTAGAATGGCTTGAAACAAGGTAACCAAGGCATTTTTTCCACAACAAATGTTACAGAGTCCATGGTAGAACTTCAGACATTACCACAAAGTAATGAAATACGTGTGGCAGGGCACCTTTAAATTAAGCACCCAGGCATTTGAGGAACATGCAAATGCTTTTTATTTCTGCGTATATTGTTTTTGATGATTCAACAGTTTTAAAGGCAGGTAATGCAGTTTTAAGAATAACCTAGACTTCATTAGTTAATATCAATCAGTTTTGTAAAATCTGTTCGTTGTAGTAGTAGGTAGCAACGTGACACATAAGAGATAAACATTTAAAAAAAGGAATTAAACACTCTACACACTAAATCTTATCACCATTAATATACATGTATTACATTAAATAAAAGTGAATCTTTCTGTAGGACATCAAATGGTTCTACTCCCTATTATTGACAGGAGAGATGATCAGAGGGGCAGAGTTTTTACCACCATTGTTACAAGGACTGAAGAATGGGTAGAGTTTCTCAGTGAAGGAGCAGCCAGTAAAGGAGTAGATAAGAGCTGCAGCATCAGCGTCATAAAAGGAGACCAGACCCTCCTCATAATCCACAAACACCCCCACCTTCTCGGGACGAGACTTCAGAGAGAGACAGACTGGAGGGTCTTCACGAGCTTCATAATTATTTTCATTCCTTAACCATATCATCCATAAACCATACTGAGGAGTTGCTATGATTTTTCCCTTCCTGTTGATCGACTCTCTGGCCACTCCTAAATCCCACTTGGTCTTCCCTTTAACCCGAACCTCATAATGAAATCGTCCAGAAGAGAAGCCTTGCTTTGCTAAAACATTAACGCAAGTATCAAATCTATCTGGATTGTCTGGAAGAGTCTTCTTTACTTTACCATGTTTAACTTGTTTTACGTCATCAGAGAGGATGAGCCAGGGATTTGCTGTATCAGGATCAAATGTCACATCCACTGCAAACTGTTGGACCATCTTCAGCTCAGCCTCAGCGAGCAGCTTCTTCATCTGTTCACTGAGCGTCTCGTCCAGCTGATTCACAGCTCTCACCACAGTCCCCTCATGTGAAGGTGGATGGACGCTGACTTGTGTCCAGTCCTTAGTGGGCGGAGCAGTGTTCAGGGATGTGAAGCTCTGGAGGACGTGGAAGTGGTCTTCAGACTGTGAGAGCTGCTCCACCTCAGTGCTTCTCTTCTTCAGCTCAGAGATTTCCTGTTCCAGCTCTTTGATGAAGCCTTCAGCCTGTTTCTCTGTCTTTCTCTGCTTCTCTTTGATCGTGTCGATGAGCTCAGCCTGGCTTCTCTCAACAGACTCCTTCAGAGCGGTGAAGACCTGAACACCTTCTGCTATCTCTCTGTCTGCATCTTCTTCACTGAGCTCCACTGAGCGTTTGATCTCCTGAATCTTCAGTTGTCTCTTCTCGTTTGCCTTCTTCTTTTTTCTTTTTTTTTTTCAAACTGGCCTTCTTCTTCTTCTGAAAGGAACAAACATCATGTGGCTTATGGTCTAAAATGGTGCAGAGCATACAGACACACATCTGGTCGGTCTTACAGAACAGCTCCAGCAGTTTATCATGCTTCGTACACATCCTGCCTTCCAGGTTCTCCACAGGGTCGATCAGCTGATGTCTTTTCAGGCCTGATCTTGTCAGATGAGGCTCCAGGTGAGTCTTACAGTAGGAGTCCAGACACACCAGGCAGGACTTCAGGGCCTTCAGTTTGGTTCCAGTGCAGACATCACAGGGAACTTCTCCTGGTTTGGACATGTTTTGCTCTGAGCTGCTGCTGCTGCTGGCTTTCTGTTGAGCTGACTGTCGGAACTGAGCAGCCATCTCAGAGATGAAAGTATTGACCTGCAGCTCAGGTCTGGTTCTGAAAACCTTATTACAGTTGGGACACTGACACCAGACATTATTATCCCAGTGATCAGTGATGCAGGTTTTACAGAAGTTGTGTCCACATGGTATGGTGACTGGATCAGTGAACACATCCAGACAGATGGAGCACAGAAACTGATCTTCAGTCAGCAGACAGCTGGCAGCAGACATATCTACAGTACAAAAAAGTGAGAAAAAACAAAACTTTCATTCCATATCCTTTTGATTATTTGTTTTTCACACTATCAAACTTCTAGCTCTGCATAGTATAAGAATGTGTAGAATAACCAAATTTCTCCAGGAGTTATTTGGCCTGGCATTAAGTAGTTGTCATTTGTCAGCTCCATTTGGAGTGAGATGTGTTTTTGTACTCTATACATCCATTATATACACAAAAAGTATATAACACACTAAAAGACAGGAAAATCCCAAAAAGCATAATAAGGGCTCTTTATTTCATTGTTTATACTTACAATGACAGTCATGTCATCATGATATATCAATTCTCTCCACAACCCCCACGGCCACCGATGGACCTCCGTTAGGAGTTGAACTGAGTTTTGGAGTTCATACAGGAAACAGGCCTGTACATTAGCTTACGCTAATGCTAGCTGTCCCTGTATTCTGTCTAACCTTAACTAGCCAGAGTCAAGTCACTGTGGTTTGGTTTTTACCTCTGTTTTGTATTTCTGGCTAAATTCACATGTTTTTTGTATCTACAATGACACAGTTCTATGGTATACTATTCTTTATATGGTCAAACAGCTGCACAACAGTCAGATTCTGGTTTGAACTAAACTTTTACAGAATATTTAGTGAGTTCATTTTGTCTCAGTAGTGCAGTGTACTCACCAGTGTTTGGCAGAGATGCTGCTGCTGTTGTTGAGAAAAGGTTTCAGTGGAATGTTTCTTGAGAGAGAAACAGAGAGACTTGTCTCAACTGCAGCTCTGCTGTCGCTCAGACAAACTTTCACTTTCAATTCAGAAAATGGGACGTTGCAGCTCTCCTCTTTCAGTGTTGCTCCACCTCTCAGTGGCCCGTCGCCAAGAGGGAGGGGTGGAGGAAGTATTCAGATCCTTTACTTAAGTTAAAATACTATAGCTTACGCATCACAAAGTACTAATTAGTGTTACATTATTGTATGTGCTTTTTAAATACTTTATTTAGTTTAATACATTGGAGAATTTTCTCAACACATAAAGGAACATTTCTTCCTTTAGTTTATCACAAACATGGTTTTCACTGAACAGGAAGGGGCTGACAAACTGTCATCTGAAAAGTAACTTAAGCTGTCAGACAAATGCAGAGTAAAAAGTACATTTACCTCTGAGATGTAGTGGAGTGCAAGTATAAAGTTCTAGGTAAGGAAAATACTCAATTAAAGTACAAGCACCTCAAATTACCTCAGAGCCTCTTAAAGTGCTCATATTGTGCTTTTTGGCTTTTTCCCTTTCCTTTATTGTGTTATATACCTTTTTTGTTCACGTTATAGGTTTACAAAGTGAAAAAGTCCCCCCCAAAGGGACTTACCATCTCCAACAGAAAACACTGTTCACAAACTGCTCCAAATAGCTCTATTGTAGTTAGAGATGGCCTGATACCATTTTTTGCTTCCCGATACCGATTCTGATACCTGAACTTGCATATCGGCCGATACAGAGTACTATTCCGATACCAGTGTGTCATATATTTTATTATGTTTTAACAGCTGTATACTACTATCCCTGTATGGATGTGATATGATTTCTGTCTCTGTTGTCTGTCTGGCTCAGGTTAAACTCTTTGTGAAACATGAACAAACACAAACAATGAATGCCCCAGAACTTTCTTTTATTCTCCAGTTTGACCGTCAGTTATATCGGAAAATAACATAAATAAACTACTTTAACGTAGATTTTCTTTAGGGCTTTATTACGTGGTATCAGATCGGTGCAGAAACTCCAGTACTTCCCGATACCAGCGTTTTAGGCAGTATCGGAGCCACTACAATTAGAGATGAGCCTCGAGATCGGCTCATTTCTAATTGTAGTCCAGCCTTTACTTCAGAGACAAACGTGCATCATTTTGCGTCACTTTGTAACAAACATAATGCTCGCCTAGCTGCTAGTGCGGCACGCCCTCAAACCAAGCTAGTTAGAGCTGAGGCCCAAAGAGCTAAAATGTAACGTTTGAAACAGTGCTCGAAGTGGGCCGGTACTCACCGGTACGCAGTACCGGCACTTCTACATTTTACACTTAAGCGTACCTGCACTTTTTCTTGCGTACCGCTACTTCTCGCATGTAGCCGGTACTCTACCACTATCAGAGAAAGCGTCAGCGTCAGACAGATTGACCCTAACGTTACATAAACTACACTACCCAGACGACACTACGTGATTTACCTCGGATCTTGACAAATCACATAAAGGCAAGCAGTCGGCCCACCCTATCAGAAGTTTGCTTAGCCACGGACGGTAGTTCGGAAAAGCTGTCTGATGCCTGCAGTATGACCGTAACAGATTTTTCACTACTGAAAACCTAGAAACTAAAAAGAAGTGTGTCGAGTTTGTTTTCGGATACCGCACACACTGTGTACAACACTTAAACTTATTCCACCAACTCTGCTCCGGTCACATCTATATTTCTAGCAGCTGCTTCCTCTCTGTATTTCTCCTCTGCCCCCTTTACACACACACACACACACGCGCGCGCTCGCGACTTGTTTAAATAAATACATACATTTATGTTGTTAATAAATAACAATAAATTATTGTTGTACCAGCAATATCTCCAAGTTTTGTTTTTCACTGTAGAAATCTCAAATGTCATAATGATTTGCCAATGCAAGAGAGTACCGGCACCTTTTTTTTCCACTTCAAGCACTGATTTGAAGGACTAATTTGTTACCATTTAAATAACTTCCCACTCTGAAACGTCTTTCTCCAGTCTAGGTTGTGAAGCTGGTTCAGGTTGTTCTGCCCATGTTTTGGTATCAGACTCGGATTTGAACGTGTAGCTTACTGCTGAGCCGTAGCCATGGTTACAGGCTGAAGCAGGATTGTTTTGGATCACACTAGCTTGCTTGTCAGGGCCCGCCCTTCTCTGCTTCTGACTGGCTAGTAGTCCTTACCTAGGTACTGTCAGGGCACGCCCTCATACTCTGCTCCTGACTGGCTAGTAGTCCTTACCTAGCTACTGAGCATGTGCGACTCCCAACAAAGATGGAACAGAAGTGAGATGCCTCACTCTGTAGCTAAAACAGAGAGCTCAACACACAGGGTGAAAAGAGGAGCTGCAGCAATGTGCAGTACAACAAAAAATAGGGCGTTTTTTGAAAATGAAACCATGTAAACCAATACTGTTACAACCTCTAAATACAATTATGAACCTGAAAATGAGCATGTGCGGTCTTTAAGTAAAAGAAACAAGACCAGCAGCCATGAGAGATTCAAACACTAAGTGTAAACAAACCCTTTCATATTCTCTTGTAGTTTAAATGTTACAGATGAGTGCAGCAGGAGAGGGTCAGGGTAATACCCAGATATTGAGCTAGATGGCAGACAAGACCTGTAAGTATTTGCTCGGACATTCAATTAACCTGTCTTTGAGCATTTATTTACTAGAACTAATTTCTTCGACTTTTTTACCAAACAGCAGAGGCATGCTGGGACATTTCGTTTTTTTGATTCAAACTGTTAGTAGGCCTAATTGAATAATAAACGCACAATACTGTACAGATATCAAAAGTACAGCCTCAATTCCATGATAATTTATAAATGTGTAGCCTATATTTATGTTATTTGAAATTAGTCCTACATTTATATCAAGTAACTGAATCCAGTAATAATAATATAGTTAACTGTACTTAACTTTTCTTACTTAAATATCAAAATGTTTGTATTAGTTGTATAACAGTTTATTTTTGTAACTAGTATTTGTTAACTAGGGTTATGGACTACAAACCTGCACATTTTTAAATGAGAAACGTTTTTTTCTTTTTAAATAAATCAGTTAAGAATTGACTTTGTATTTGTTCGTGCCGGCTCATTTTCTGCTTGAGGTCTTGTGTCATTGTTTCTTCATCAAAATGACTTGCATGATTTTTTATTTTAAACAAGAAAATCTTTTTACATCAGGAAATGTCCGCATAAAGAGTAATTTTCATGATAATCCCACTCAGATTACAGTTCAGTGTGTTATTTGTACAGTTTATTATCAGATCAGGGTAGGTGTGACAGATGACTACCCCCTCCCCCCCTAGCCGCCTTCCTCCTCTTCCTACTCTCGGGTCCTCTTCTTTCTCTCAGACGGAGCTCGGCGTCTCCACCGGCCGCATTTCACCGCGCAACTACCCCGGCTTCCGAGCGCAGAAATTTCATGGGACGGAGATGGACCCTTCACCGGCTGGGATTTAGCACTCTTTCCCTTCCTCCACCCTCAGCTGCGGAGGATCTGAACGGTCCGTTAACTTTTTCCAACCCAATGTGAGGGCATATTTTCCGCTCTGGTCTCTTTGGTGATGCCTCCAGACTCGAGCTGCTCCGGGACGCACCCGAACCCGACAGGTGCACATCTTAAACACGACCAAATACTTTGTGAAAGCTTGTTGTGCGGAAAGATGAAAGAAAACTGATTTTTATTTTTTTGTGTGGCGGATTAAAGTTAAGATTGTCGCTTTTTTGGACCGATTACCAGAAGACAGAGATGGATCAATCATTTCGTAAAACGCATCAGTTTGATCTTGCGGGTTAGACAGAACCACACGATGCTGCTTCCATTCTCGAGGCTACTGTGTTTGTGGCTGTGCAGCGAGGCCGTCGCGAGTCAGCTCGTCTGGCAGAAAACAAAGACGACTTTCAGTCCTCATTATGAATCCACCGCCGCTGAAAGGAATGCGCTGAGCCGGAGATGGAGTACTGTCCGCGGGGAGGACAATGGAGGGACGCTCGGTGCGAATACGCAGGCCTCGTTGCTGGATACCGTAAACCCGTCATCCTCTGACCTGCCAGGGACACACATACCCTGGCGCGCTGTGCGTAAAAGCAATGCGCAAAATGGAGTGGGACGCATCCGACGGGTACCCGGAGACGAAGCTTTACGCACAGATGTAAACAAGGCCGGTGAGCCGCGAGTGAGTGGTCAATGCAGCCCGGGACAAGTGCTTAAACAAACCCCGCATGGACGCGCGTGTAGCCTCGGGAGAACCGGACACAACCAGCGGCAGAGACGGAGCGCTAAACTCGGCAGGAGGAAGCGGAGCGAGCCGGTGCAGGACGGAGCCGCCATGGCGCAGGAACACGAGCCCGGAACCACCTTCGGACTCAACACCAGTGACTATGAGGAGGAGTACTCTCTTCCGGACTTTCCCGACACCACGCCGTTCGCCCCGGTGAACCCGCGGACCCGTCGGAAGCAGTTGAAGAACCCGTTCTACCCGGTCACCGCCGAGGCGTACGGAGCGTACGCGGTCATGATCGCCGCCGCCGTCATCTTCAGCGTGGGGATCATCGGGAACGTGTCGCTCATGTGCATCGTGTGTCACAACTACTACATGAGGAGCATCTCCAACTCGCTGCTGGCCAACCTCGCGCTCTGGGACTTCGTCATCATCTTCTTCTGCCTGCCGCTCGTGGTGTTCCACGAGTTCACCAAGCACTGGCTGCTGGGGGAGTTCTCGTGCAGGATCATCCCCTACCTGGAGGTGAGAGGGGACGGGAGGGTTCTATTGTTGATGCTGGGTCAGACAGGTGTCGTGCCAAAAAAGTGTATCATCTGCCAAAAAGTGATTGCGTTCTATGGGAGTGTGTATACGTTCACAACACTTGGAGAACTGTGTTACTGTAGGCTATGTATTGGCTGTAAAGGTATTTCAATAGGTTCTGGGTGGGCTATAATCTATCAAATGTAACCCTTGTTCAATGAATCAAGTCATTTTGAGGCAGAAACAACCTTTCAAACAAAAGGCAGGAGCTGGAATCCCTTTTTGGCAAGTGGAAAAAGAACCGATTTAGAGCACAGGGCGCTCCCGCAGTCTATACTTTTTTGCACACCGGTACTGACTAACTGAGTATACATGTGTGAGATGTCACTTGTGAGAACAGGTTTGACAGGTGTTTGTAATTTTCTGTTCAGAGGTTTTTGATGAAGAAAACCATGGAGCCCATGCTGTTCAACACAAATTAAGACAGTTTATACCATATTTTAAACCAGTCACCAATAATACAGGTAGATCTCACATTGTGCAGCTTCAGAGTTCATAGCTGAATTAAAGCAGTGTAATCATCCCTCCCTCACGCTGGCCGTTAATAAGACCCCTTACCAACATGTGTCCATTGTAAGTGATGGAGGACAAAATCTAGCCTGGTCCTACCAGACTCTTGTACATTTCATTTGTACAGAGAGTCTGACCACTCTCCATTGACAAAATCCACATAGACAAAATCCACAGTCCTGTGCAAAATCACTCCTCGGTCTAAGTTAATCAGATCAAGTGGTTATCTTCTGTCCTTGGTGAGCTGCGATGGAAGGAAAGTAACACAAAGATGAAATGTTGTACTAAAATGACAAATATAGACTAAAGATGTAACTCAGACTGCCCAAGCAACATTTTCCATGTTCCTTAATTTGTCATTTAACAACACAGGGTTGCATAATGAAATGTAAGTTGTAGCTCCCTCAAAATGTAGCCTACAGTTTATACAAATATTTAAATTTAAAATAGAATAAAACAATATATAGGTGTATAGGTGGGGGGTTACAAAACTGTCCAGTGTAACCCACCCCAAAAACCTATTATAATTTCCTTTACATAAATAAACACATTTGCACCATAACTTGTTCACGAGAATGCAGGAAATGAAGTGTTTGATGTTCAAAATTTCAATTTGGCTCAAAAGCGGATATATCAAACCCCCACCCATTGATTGTCGGAACCCAGCCGTTCTCCTCGAACTCGTAAAATACAGACGTTTGGACAGCGTCTGAAGTGACGCAAAAAGCGCCCTTCGGTGTGTTTGTAGAATGCACCGGGGAGAGCAGCAGCTACACGGGCTTTGAAGATGACGTA
Organism: Perca fluviatilis; assembly: GCF_010015445.1. NCBI lineage: Eukaryota > Metazoa > Chordata > Actinopteri > Perciformes > Percidae > Perca > Perca fluviatilis. The sequence continues at coordinate 6,492,145 of NC_053119.1, read as the reverse complement.
GCATTAAGAGCGACTACGGTAGCGAGTAGTACGAAAGCCCGAAAATCTGCATAGGGAGGTTGGTCGGGGTGGAGGATGGATAGGACTTTCACTCAGGAGACCGGGGATTGTGTCCCGCGTGTCATGTTTCCTAAACCCAACCGTCATTTTCTTCTTTTCCTAAACCCAACCGTCACTTTCGTCTTTTCCTAAACCCAACCGTCACTTTCTTCTTTTCTTAAACCCAACTGTCACTTTCTTCTTTTCTTAAACCCAACCGTCACTTTCTTCTTTTCTTAAACCCAACCGTCACTTTCTTCTTTTCTTTAAACCCAACCGTCCTTCTTCTTTTCTTAAACCCAACCGTTACTTTCGTCTTTTCCTAAACCCAACCGTCACTTTCTTCTTTTCTTAAACCCAACCGTCACTTTCTTCTTTTCCTAAACCCAACCGTTACTTTCGTCTTTTCCTAAACCCAACCGTCACTTTCTTCTTTTCCTAAAACCAACCGTCACTTTCTTCTTTTCTTAAACCCAACCGTCACTTTCTTCTTTTCCTAAACCCAACCGTCACTTTCTTCTTTTCTTAAACCCAACCGTCCCGTTCTTCCTGCGTGTCATGGAAACATAAGCCCACCCACGACCTTTTCCCTTAACCTAACTGCATCCAAAGTGACGCCAATAGTCTCCATCCAGCGTGTTTAGATAAAGCGCGTGTTGATTCGCTGACGCTGTCTTGATTGTGTATATAAGTTTTATTACATCAACTTTTCAGCATCAATGACGAGTCCTGCAGAACCTGGAGAGGCACAGCCCAAAAATGCACTCTGTCTTGCCTACAGCAAGAACATGGTTATAAGGGTTACTTTTAGGTAACATGTTAGATAAAGTAAAGTGAGTTGGCAAGTAAAGGTCCGAGTCCATCGGAGGGGCTCCAACACTACACATAAATTCAGTGATCCCACTCAGCCACCAATCACAGAATCACATAAAACATCCTCTTCAACACATCACTCCACTGAGAGGAAAATCATTAAACTTAGGTCAGTAACACAGTCTGATGTCTCAGCACATTTGAGCTTTATACAGACTTTAACCTTATTGACCCTCAGATACCACATGCGTTTTAGATATGACGCTAAAGGAGCCTTTTAGCGTCAATAACAACGCCAAAGGCACCTGACCAAGTGTCCGTACCTTAGGCGATGTTAGTGAGAATCTGTTGGTCAGAACTAGATGTTTTCCTGACTTAAAACTAACAAACGGATGTAACTTCACTGAGAGGAGGATAAAAGATGATATTTTACAGTGCAGTTCTATATTTAATTCATGTTCATGTGAACACCTGTTCACATTAGAAGAGAATTAAATGGAGAGTGGCTCCAGACTGCAGTCAGGGTTTAAATCCGGTTTAATGTCACCACATGCGAAGGGTCTTTAATCTAATCATTGTCAACAAGACGAAACCTGCTGAACACTTGACCCCATGCTGTCCAATCAGAGTGAAGATCAGGATTAATGAAGAGTCTCTCAGATTCAGATTAGACAGTGACAACCCCCTCTGATCAGTGGAGGAAACAGGACAAGGAGCTCTGAGATTAGATCTTTTTGTTCTGCATCCTGTTTTGTACTTCTGTTCTATTTTTCCTGGTTTGGTCCCTTCCCTTTAGTTCTACTTAAGGGACATCTTTAAGGCAGAGTTTTTCCTTTTACCTGTAGTGCTATTTATCAATCTAGATTGTTTAGGTGTTAGTTGGCCAGTGTTGGAGATATTGGTCGTAGAGATGTCTGCCTCAAAGCGCCAAAAAAATACAACATCTAGCGCAGAGATTGCAACCAGAAGAGTGGAGGCTGTTACAGAAGCACATTAATGTCCATGAATTTGGAATCTGCTGTCCACATACTTTTGGCCATTTAGTGTGTGTGTGTCCTCTGTGTTGGTGATGTTGAGCTGAAGTTGACTTGTTTTAAATCAGCTGGGATGTAAACATTGGCAGGAGGTTTTTTTTAACACGTTTTTTTAAGCGTTTTAATATGGCATCTGGAAACAAAAGGTCGGATTGATTAATCTTCTCAACAGCTGCAGCTCTTTGGTCGAGATGATGACCTACTGTAAATTACATTAGTGATATTTACTGATGTCACAAACTAATTTTTTTAATATTTTGTCTTTTCATTTTTTTCATTTATTTTATATTTTCTTATTTTAGGGTAGACTTTCGTTTAATTTAATATAAAAACCATACTCATCACTAAACAGTGAAATGATGTGGAAAAACCAAAAGTGTTAAGAGCCGGAGCTGCAGATCTGAGATCAGTCCTGTGGTCTCCTCTAACCGTTTAATGGAACGTAATCACACAAAACACAAAGAAGATTAAATGTGAAAACTGCTGTGATGGTCCGACCCCCAACACACACGCACATGTGCGCGCGTGCACACTCACACACACACACACAGATGCACTGTCTGTAGTAAGTAAGGCTCTTAGGATCACAATTTTGTCATCCCCAAAAAAAAACAGTCAAATAAATAATAGCTTCCTTTTAATGCACACAATTTCCCACAATCCCACAGACTGCTGTTGCAGGTTTCAGTTCAGCAGTTTGACAGACTTTCATATCCTGTCAGAGATAATATAATTACCAGTTTCCAACTTGTTAATGTCATAAACATCCTGATTTTTTTCCTGAAAGCAGAACAAACTTGAATTGTACTCAATTGTGGTAGAATATGGAAAATAACCTCAAGGAACCGGTTTCACATCGTTCCAAAGAGAGATTGTTATGACTAACAGAAGCTAGTGGAACATAAGCTAGACAGGAAGTGACATAATGTTGTTTATGACAGTCACTGTCCAGCAGCGTCTCACTATGTGTTGTCACACACACACACACACACACACACACACACTGGTTTGCTTGTCTGTTGTCCTTCATACAGTGTGAAGTGTTTACAGCTGCTGAGACCCAACAGATGTGGTTTGTGACATTGTGAGGCAGAGCAGGAGGCGGAAAAGTTTGAGTGTCTATGATCATATTTTACTCGCCAGTTTCATAGTTGAGATCTGTGCGTGATGTGGTTTCAGTTAATTCCTTCAAAAATCAACCTGCAGACTTGAAAGTGGCTGCGGAGAGATAATAATCCATCAGTCAGACATTTCATCAACTGTGGGGTTGGTCCAAAACCAGGAAATATCTGCAAATAATAAGTAAAAACAACATTTGCTGCCAGCATTTAATACTCAACAAATTTCCAGTCTCACTGCTACAGACACAGTTCAGTTTGTAGAACGTATTGTGGATCCACAACAGTTTTTCATCTTCATCATTTTATGGCGTTCTCCTTCGTAATCTCTAATACCAACTAAATAAGGACATGATCTGATATTTTGAAATATCTGTGAAATAATTTGAGTAAAAAAGCAGTTATGAGAAAAAAGTTGGAATTTTATGAGAAAATTAGTAGTAATGTCGGGAGATAATGTCATGATTTTACAGGAGAAAGAAGTTATGTTTTGGGAGTAAATTTGTCATTTTTACGAGATAATTCTAGGAGTTTGAGGACACTGAAATTAAGTCGAAGCAATTAAATGATGTAAGAAAAGGATTCAAGCTGTACAGTATATCTTCTCAGAGGAAAGTTAAAAGTCCAAACACAAGTCTTCAGCAAGTAAAGTATTTAGTATTTAGTCATTATCATGACTTTCTTCACCTCATGAAATGACTTTATTCTCATGTTTTGCCTATTTTCTAGGCTATTTTATTCTCAACATCTCCCATGATTTTATTTCCTCTCAGTAGCCCTGATACTCGTTGTAGGTTTAAATTATCGTATGGTTAAAGGTGCTGTAGGTAGGATTGTGAAGATCCAGGACTTAGCCAAAAACTGTGAACATCGACAACTTCTCAGTCCCTCCTACCTTTCCGCTAAAGCCCAAAACGGTCTCCTAAGCCCCTCCTCCCACAAGGGAGAATGAATGCGTGTGCATGAGCAGTGATTGACACGCAGTTAGACACCCCCCCCCTGGCCCTGATTGGTGCATCTGAACAGGGAGCGGTGGATCTTTGCAAATCACACTACAGGCTGTAGGTGGTGCCAGAGGAGCCGGATTTTTTAAATGACCTGCTTCACGTAGTTCTACTGGAACATAGGTTCCAGTATCAGTTTCAGCAAATATGACAGAAAGTTAGTTTTATAAGGCTTACCTACTGCATCTTTAACTGATTTATTGGTGCTGCTAGCACAGTAAATGATTGCACTCTTTAATTTTTTATTCTAGCTTCCTGTTCAGAAAATTGAGTCTAGAGAACTTTCTAAAGTTTTTATTTGAGAAGTGTAACCTGACCCTTCTCTTCTCTTCCCAGGTGGCTTCTCTCGGCGTCACTACCTTCACGCTGTGCGCTCTGTGCATCGACCGTTTCCGTGCCGCCACCAATGTCCAAATGTACTATGAGATGATCGAGAACTGGGCGTCCACTACGGCCAAGCTCGCCGTCATCTGGGTGGGCGCTCTGCTGCTGGCGCTGCCCGAGCTGCTGATCCGACAGCTGGTCACCGAGGACGGCGACCCGCCCGACGTAACGCCGTGCGAGCGCTGCGTGGTCCGCATCTCCACTGACCTCCCGGACACGCTGTACGTCCTCGGACTCACCTACGATGGCGCTCGCCTCTGGTGGTACTTCGGCTGCTACTTCTGCCTGCCGACACTGTTCACGATTTTCAGCTCGCTGGTCACCGCGCGCAAGATCCGCCACGCTGAGCGCACCTGCGTCCGCGGCAGCAAGAAGCAGATCCAGCTGGAGAGCCAGATGAACTGCGCCGTGGTGGCGCTGGCCATCCTCTACGGCTTCTGCATCATTCCGGAGAACATCTGCAACATCATCAGCGTGTACATGGCAGCCGGCATTCCCAAGAGAACCCTGGACATCCTGCACCTGGTCAGCCAGATGCTGCTCTTCTGTAAGTCCGCGGTGACGCCGGTGCTGCTCTTCTGCCTGTGCCAGCCGTTCACCAAAGCCTTCCTGGACTGTTGCTGCTGCTGCTGCGAAGAGTGCGGCCCGCCCCACTCCGCCGCCGCCACCATCGACGGCGACAACGAATGCGCCACCACCGAGTTGGAGCTGTCGCCGTTTAGCACCATCCACAGGGAGCCGTCCACTTCCTACAGCGTTGTGGGGACGCACTGCTGAGGGCAAAGGTCGACACCGTTAAACGGGTTTCATGCTTCTTGCGTTTAGCGCGGACGGCAGGCATGGTCGCCGCAAACCGTCTGGTCTTTCATAAAGCTGTTTCATGCTTCTTGCGGCCATCGTGGTGCGGACAGCGATATGAAGCAAAGGCGGCCTGGGCTACTCTGTGCCAAGGGTCCACAGAAGAGAAAAAGCCGTTCCTTTGAGTCGCTCTGAATGCTGCTCTGACTGCTTTGACCGTAGTCTATATCCACGACGTTCCACTTCCGGGATTGCTCCGGTGCTACAAGAAATTCCACCGGATGTCCGTTACCTTCCCCTTTCTTTTAAATTTTTAACTCCGGTGGATATATGAGGACTATGGTTAACTGCTCCTTAGATCTCTGCAGGGTAAATCCAGACAGCTAGCTAGACCATCTGTCCAATCAGAGTTTTCTGTCGCACGACTAAAACAACTTTTGAATGTACACACGTTCCACCAAAACAAGTTCCTTCCCAAGGCTATTTTGCAGAGGCACCGTGGCTCTGCTCGGCGCTTAGCCCTGCCCAAGACGATTGGGATTGGTTTAAAGAAATGGCAATAAACCAGAGCATGTTTTTCTCCCATACCGGAATGCTGTGTGAACTAGCCAGACCCTCCTCCGCAGCGCTGTGGAGGAAGGTCTGGCAATGCGAGACTACTTTGACCACAATCAGTATGAAAGACCAGACGGTTCGCTGCGACCATGCACATATGCAGACCCTCCGGGCACAGTCGCTCAGTCGTTTGCGACATATCGTCCAGACCGCTCCGATCGCCCTGAACGCAAGAAGCATTTAACACATTTTAGGCGGAGCTTCTTGCAGGTCGTTCGGAGTCTGATTGGTGGACGCGTTGACATATCAGGCTGTAAATTCCTTAGTTAAAACTGTTGGGCACATTTGTGTTCGTCCATTCACCGTTTACAGAGTTTATATTTGAGAGATGAGAGAACACACAGTCAGTATTATTGAAAGCATTCATGTGTTCAGTTGTTTTTAATTCACTCACTAGTATTTGTACTGAATCTGCACTCGGTCTTATTTTTTGTTCATTGTCACTGTGTTTTACAGAAGCTGAGAGCAGACGTGGTTCCTAATGACAAACAAATGGGGTTTGATGTCTTGAGATACAGGATAATTATATTGGGTAACACTTTATTTAACATGTCTATAATTTACTTAGAAAAAAAGATTCTTTTAGTTAGATTTTAGTTAGTTGTTTTGAATGTATATAATAAGTATTACATCTGGAAAGAGTTTATTTTTAACTGGGCTGTCTATGCAGTAGAACCAGAATGCACTGCGCCGCACCGGACCAATTAATGCTTCCACCTGAGGTTGACGTAATGCGAGCACGTCACAGAAACAAAAAGGTAAAAAGATACGCTAAAATATATTTCTGAAAACGTTTTGGGTGAGAAATAGGCAATGCAGTAACGAAAGAATCTTGGTTTATATTTGATCAGCGCTGCCCAGTTTTACAGTTTAATTTGAGTTCAGTCTGAGTTTGAGAAAAAGAGAGGGCCGCTCTTGAAAATCTGCAAAATTCTTCATCCGGTGGATTTGCACTGGAAGATGAACACCGAGATCTGGGCGCTGGCAAGATGGGGGGAAGTTATGATTCAAATCTGGATAAATATTGGCAAAGAATCCCTTTAACTTGCCTGTAAAGAACTTCTCCATTTAAACCAAAAAGAAAAACGTATTGATTTTCTTACCAGAAATTTTATTCCCCATATATATATATATGCTTTCCTGACGACATATTTGATCTTTTTGCATGTTCAGCTGACCGGTTACGAACTCACTAAAAGACTCTGCTAGCAATTATTTGGAATTATACCATGGTCTGCGGCGTATCAAACGGTTCACACCTCGCCGTCATCCATTAATACCTGACAATGGACACCTCGTCAGGCACTATCCCTTACTTATACCATGGTCTGGGGGAATACTCAATTCTGATTGGCTGCAGGGGGTCCATAAAAAGTGTTTTAGGACACCTACTAAAGGAGTTCCAGTGAAACTGACTGTTTGCTGTTCTCAACTGAAGTGCTACAAAATGTGAATCTGTTATTTCCAACACTGAGTGGTGCTTCTGTGCCTCGTCCTCTGAACACCACAGGCTGGCGCTAACACACGCTGCATAAGTAAGTACACTGCCCCTCTGAACTTACTTTGTTTCACAGCGAATATCGTTATCTTACATCTTAATCGCTGTTCAGGACGCTACTTAAGGCTGCGGCCGACAGTACAAATGGCGGATAATTGTTTGTGAAAATCTTTATATTGTTTTGGGGACAATGACATGGCTGATTGCTAGCTTGTCTTGTTGTTTAACATACTGTCAAATTATATTTACTGATTGCCAACTGTACGCAATATTATTGACTTTGAATCTTGCTAGCATAGCGTTAGCTTTCCGGCTCGTAGCTGTCTGAGCTGAAGGGTTCTCTGAGCTGAGCGGACTATATAAATATATCTCGTTGCTAAGCGTGGCAAGTCGTATCTAAGGTCCTTCCTGTTTCCTGGAGCCGTGAACACCGTTTGCATTGCATAATAACCTTATGGGATTGGAATGATTGTTTCAGGTATTAGTCAAACCCTCAGGCGTAACTAGGGAAACTGACTTATTGTTTAAAAAAACTTTAGATTTCGATTGTAAAACGCATTAAAATATAAAATAATGGTTTAAAAGAATGTTATTTGGCAAGTGACCATGGTATAAGCGGGTTAATGTCCATCAAGGTGTCCATTATCAGGTATTAATGAACTTCGGCGGAGGCAACCGTCCATTAATTCCTCACAATGGACTCCTCGGTGGGCATGAACCCTTACGTAATTGAGCACGTACCAATTTAACATTGTGTCTGTTTTACCTGTAAATGATGCATACATAGTTATTTCTAGGAAATTATTAGGAAATTACAGACCCCTAAAATGAAGTGTTACCTTATATTGTTGTGTTGAGATAACGGGCATAAACAAAAGGTTGTCAACCATTGCTGTTATCAGCAGCTGGAGTTTTGTTCCTTTTGGATGTTTTCTTTCTTTGTATGAGTGAGTCAGTGGAACGAACAGTAATATATTGAAAATAGCTGTTGATGCTGTGTTGTGTTTGCCGATGATATTCTTGTAAATCAGTTGCTCTTTACTCTGTTTGATAGCAGAAAAACTGCACTCTGCTCAGTATGTAATGTGACGGAGTTACTGTTTTTGTTTTTAGCCACAAAAGAAGTGTCACTTTAATTAAAAACTATTTTAAAATAGATGTTTTTGAAACCCTGGTGTGCATTTAGACAGTCAATTTATTTGTGTGGCACATTTCAGCTCAAAAGCAGCTCTCGCAGAGCAAGTACACAGAAACTAAACCAGGGCTGTCACTTGAACACTCGAACAGCAGGTCAAATTTCAAACAAAAGTGACAGTTGTAAACTGGACTAAGGGCACCGTCACACCTTCATTTATAAACACAAACTTTCAAAACAATTTGATTTGATTTGTGGTGCTTTATTTTGGTGCGATCTTTAAAACACATATTTCCATCATTGATCAATAGCAAATCTTCTGTTAAAGTCCTGCTGCAGCACTGGAAATTGTAATTCTGAGTCAGAATTTTTGACAACTATATGTCCCAGATGCAAAAAAAAGAACTATAGTGTCTTCAAACTAACAACCATTTGGCTAAATCATCCATCAATGACCGTAACATTTACATCTATAGGCACTAACCAGTGTTGTAGTTGAGTCACCAACTGTCAAGTCTTGAGTCCCCAGTGTTCGAGTCCGAGTCACCAAAGAAGTCTGAGTCGAGTCATGAGCCCAGGACTCGAGTACTCCATCACTGCCTATTATGCATGAAAGTAGTCCGAATCTTTGTCCATCTTCTGAGTCCTATTTTATGAACGCTCCAGTCTGATTTCATAAATTCTCGAATACAAGTCATCATTGCGTGAGTCCAAGTTGAGTCCAGAGAATAGCGACTTGAGTCCTGGAGTGTACTCCATCTCAGCCACTAACAGTATAAAATGTAGGGCTTCAGTGTTTCTTACAGCCACAATAAGACAATGTTGGACAGAACATATTGATGATTTAGCTATTCAGACAGCCTCACCACTAGTGGAAAGTGTTCTATAGCTGTGATAATATGTGTAATATTGCAATATAGCAAATAGTTTTTAGTGTGCAAAATCAGAATAGCTGCTAGAAGAAAAAGAGATTGAAAAAGATTATTCAATAGAAAGATAACTCGCAAAAGAGGTGTGTGGCTCTCCATCTCCGTCCATCCAGAGGACACAGCCGCCATTGTTTGCTTGTACAGTTCAGAATCAACACACAGCGTGTCCTCATCCACTCAGAGTTACAGTCAGTCCAACAAACAACTGAACCCTCCTCAGGCACGGACAGTAAGCAGAACTAGCAGACAACAGTCAATGTGAGAACATCATATTAATTCATGCAAACTGTTTTTCAAAAGTTTTTAATTTTGCTGAAAAGGCACAAAAAAAACTGCAGTGTATTTGCTGCGTCACGCTCAGCACAAAGCTCAGCTGTTTTTTTCTCTCGCCATCGTTTCGTCATCATCATCGCCGCCACCCAGCCGGGGAGGACACAGCGCGCCATTGTCCCCCATTGAGGGAGTCTGCCTCTCAGCTGGCCGCCACAGTGAACAGTGCTACAGTACCACGGGCAACACATCGAGGCTCATTTATTGTGAAAGAAGTTGTCTCTGACGGTTTCTGGCCTGAGCCGGTGCAGTCTGGCCTCTAATGAACACATCCTGGTCAGAGTTTTATGAAATACGGAGGTCCAAGTATTGAACTCGCCAGGGTGCTAACAAGACAAATATTTCCCTGATCTAAATATGTGTGTTTTAAGACTTTAAGATCTTTAAAACCATGCAATACAGGTTTTATGTTGGATGGATTAGCCTACATGAATGTTTATTGTCACCAATAAATCATCACATATTTCAAATGTTATGCTAAGTTTCATTAATTTGTATTTTGGGTTTCTTCTAGAACATTTTACACGTTAATGATAACATTTTGAAACAATTGAAAAATAGAATTTTTCATATACTGTCTGTTTGAATATAGGCTGTCTGTATTAACCCCCTGTCTGAAACGCTCCACCTCAAGCTGCCCTGATTGGTCAGTGTTTCAGGGTCTTCTGCATTCTGGGATCGCTGTGGACGAAGTCCACACGGCGATACGCTGGTAAGAGCAAATTACGTTTAACCGTGTATCCAGCTAATTTAAATAGCTCACGTTACTGTATTGGGTGAACCGTTAACTTCATTTAACATTGTATGTGTTGTTTTCTAGCCTGGTTGACACCAGACCCTTCTCAGCTGTAACTGAGAGTGAGTCTGGGGAAGGTTCATTGACAGTTCATTTCCAAAGGGGCATCACCAACGGACACCGCTCAAATGCCTCTGGGCGCAACTGGATAGTCCTTCAACCAATCAGACCAACGATCTGGGTCACGCTGCGCTTCAGTGGCCGTCATGTTGAATGTAAACCAAAAGCTGCTCGCCGTCGCTGCGCTATCGTTGTCGCGTAAAGCCCGCCTCAACGGTTGTGATTGGTGTAAAGCCCGCCTCAACGGTTGTGATTGGTGTAAAGCCTGCCTCAGCGGTTGTGATTGGTGCCTCGATTTTGGGGACATTGGAAATGGGTTTGAATGGGCTCTTCGCCAGACTGACTTGCAGAGGAAATCTCAAATTTGCCGCAAGCCCGTCAGGGTTTACCCAGGCTAGGTGTTTTCTTTTGCGGGGTGCAAATGTTCTACCAAAACAAGTTCCTTCCCGAGACTATTCTGCAGACCCACCGTCACTGCGTCCAGAGCTTAGCGCCACTCAAGACGATTGTGATTGGTTTAAATAAATGCAAACAACCCAAAGCGTTTTTTTCTCCTATCCCAGAATGTATGTGTGGTGTAGCCACAGCATTGAAGTGATCCAGAAAAGCACCCACCGTATTACCTCTGGGGCCCCAGCATGAGTGGGATGCCTCCTGTTTTTCTTTCGTCACTTGTCCATTTCCTTCCTTCCTTGTGGTTGTTATCATTAAAGATAAAATCATATTAAATTAAATTTGGATTCATAGGCGTGGAAAATGACATAACATTCTTGTCTACTTGTGTTCATCACAGAATAAGCCAGAGGGGACTCTTTGTACGTAAACCACATTTTTCTCTAATCACCCATTTGGCTTTGATTTGCTTTCTGGCATCAAACTTGCGTGTTTGAGTCTTTTGTAAATGAGGCTGGAGGCCCCAGTCGCTGCTCCAGTAATTAGACAGCCCCATTCATACAGAAACAATGGGGCGACGGGTACACTGAGGCTCTGCTGCTGAACAGGCTGCTCACTGACCTTCTCCCAACTGCTCCCAGGACTGTTCTGGGATGAGTCGGACGTCCTGGGCGGCCTGGGATCGCTGCCCCCTGATTGGTGGACAGGAGCCAGGCTTCCACGGCAACCAAAGCACTTATCCTGGATGGTGCAGATTCAGACAACTTTGTTTTCTGCAGGGATGTCTAAACATCCAAACAGCCATACAAAAATCATAAAACAACAGTCATGAAATAAAATGTTGCGAGCATCATCACACAAAAAGCTGTGTTAAGACTGAGACAAATTTTGGACATTATGACAGTTGCTTGGCAACAGCTGTCTAACTGAAATGTCCTGTACCTGTAAAAAATAATAATAATAATAATAATATATATATATATATACATATATTTCTCAGAGAGGACCGGTCTGGTTATACATCCAATTTATTAGGTACACCATGCATATTTAATTTGTTTTCTGCCAAAATGTCCGATTCAATTTCTGCTCATAGTGACCACAGCATTATTCTTTTGTAATTTTTATTTTTATTTGCAAATATGGCAAACCACAGCTCATATGGTACAGCTTACAGAAGGCAAATAAGGTGAAGAGGTCAGACAGCGAAATAGCATTTCAGTTGAAGCATAATATATCCTGGTCACAAGGAGTATGAAAAATGTACAAGCCTAGCAGACAAAAAGTACAGTAGTATTAGTTAAATAGAACAATCAAACAAAATATCAGTAAATGAAATAGAGATGGCATAACAATCCGGTTACGGTCTCATAATCAGGCTACTAGTTAGAGGTCAGGTGGTCTATAAAGTAACCCCAAATCCCCAGAGTACCAGGCTCTTTGCCCCTTATCCTAGCCAGCATAACCTCATATGATGCTGTCTCACTCATGAGGAGTTTCTATTCCTGCATTGTTGGGTTTATGGGTGATTGACCACAGCATTTTAAATTTTTTCATGTTTAACCTCTCACAGGTTAGGGAAAGATTGTGTTCTGGTTTAACATGGAAACGTGCATTGTTTTGAATCACAAAACATGTGATTATCAACCAAAGCAACAATCTTTCTGTCTTTGGTTGCCTTAAAACCTAACCACAGACGGGGCCTCCCGATGTGAACCCAGGTCTCTGGTGTCGAAGAGGTCAAAAATACAATCGGTTTACCTGCTGTTTGTAACAACTAGACTACAGCAGACTACAAATAAACACTGCAGCAGATGAAAAGCATGAACAAATATGCATGCTTTTGATGGAAGTCTGACCAAAAGTTGTCAAGATATCTTCCACCAAAGTGTTGCACTGATGCACCAACATCACCATCTTTTATTTCCTGCTGACTTAAAAAGAAAACTTTTGACTGCAGACCTACTTGTTCTTCTCTCTCCTCTCATCTGCAGTGTGACAGTGTTTCTGCTGCTAACAGGCCCTGACTCTGCAGCAGTCCTTCGTGCCCTCCGGGTGAAGAGTCTTAATGGAGGCCGACCGCGGCTGCTGTCAGAGCGCTGCAGTGATCTGATTCACTCTAAAGATTTACCCCCCCCCCCAGGCATCTGCTGCAGCTTCCTCCAACAAACTCCTCACATCCAATCTGTTTCTTCACATAACAAACTGAAACTGTGCAGACTGAAGTCTCGCCTCCTTACACAGTCTGCTGCTGAGTCTCACTCCAGAAAAGACAAAGAAGAGATGAGATTGCTTCCTCCAGAGGCTTCATTTGCTACAATATATGTACATATTACATATATGTAACAATGCACAGATAGACTGAGTATAAGTTAGATGACCATAGTTTAATATTTAGAACAGACTAAGTGAGGTTAAAGGCGGATGTGAAAAGATGTTTTGAGTCAGGCTGTTCTCATGAACCATTCGTACATATAGCTACGAAAAGTAATTCACTGTAATTTGTATGTATTCCACGTATTTATTGCTGTATGCACCACACTGACTACCGCTAAAGATCTGTGTAGGGATGAAGTTAGGGTGGATTGATGGGTCCTAAAGGACAGGGTTTTTTTAAGCCAGGGAGCAGAGTTCATGTCCCAGAAGAAGTAAAGGTGAAAACAAAAGACTCACCCAGGAAAATGCTGTTTATGTCCAGGGAGTACTACTTAAGGGGGCTGGTTTTTTAACCCAAACCACAATCTTCATCCTTAACTTGCCATTTTGATGCCTAAACTTAACTGTCGTCACGCATGATGATCACCTTTTGTCGGCTAAACTTAACTGCAACGGCCGCTAAAACGAACGTAACCTCAGTGACTGGTACCCAACTAAAATATACATTTTCTTGGCTAAATATAACCGTAAAGGTCGCTAAACTTACACTGACGCTGACTGGTCGTCACATGACCATGTTTGGAGTTAGGCTGTTCTAATGAACCATTCGTACATATAGCTACGAAAAGTAATTCACTGTAATTCGTATGTATTCCACGTATTTATTGCTGTATGCACCACATTGACTACGGCTGAAGATCTGTGTAGGGATGAAGTTGGGGTAGATTGATGGGTCCTAAAGCACAGTTGTTGTTTTTTTAAAGGAATACGCCACTGTTTGTTGAAATAGGGCTTATCACAGTCTCCCCTAGCTGTAGATAAGTGGGCCAACGCATTTTTTGTCTCAGTGCAAGTAATTTTGTAGTTTTTTTGTCTTTTGTTGGCTCACTTTTACTCACAACATGCTAACCGGCAACATAGGATTCCATTCACTATGCTAAGCTAACTAGCGGTGCCGCTGCCGGTGTTGCACCGGACCAAAACAATGCATGCACAAAAAATGCGTTGGCCCACCTACCTACAGCTAGGGGAGACCGTGATAAGCCCTATTTCAACAAACGGTGGCGTATCCCTTTAAGCTGGGGAGCGGAGTTTGTGTCCCAGAAGAAATTCAGGTGAAAACACAAGACTTTCACCCAGGCAAATGGTGTTTATTGCCCTGTTGTCGCGCATGATGGTCACCTTTTGTCAGCTAAACTTAACTGCAACGGCCGCTAAAACGACCGTAACCTCAGTGACCGGTACCCGGCTAACCCGGCTTTTGGCTAACTATAACTGTAAAGGCTGCTAAACTTATTGCCACTGACTGGTCGTCACATGACCGACCGGCGGTCACCGTAATATCATATGAATTGTTGTGCATAGGTTATCGTCCGATACCATACGATAGGTAGGAAGACGATTCCAGGGGGCTTTGGTAAGAGAAGGCTCTACAGACAGACTGATGTTTTCTTTAGTTTTGGAAGAGTCAGGAGAGCGGCATCTTGAGATCGTAGAGCCCCAGCAGGTATATGAGGAGTGACTTGAGGTGATAAGTAGGAGTCTGTGTCATATTTCACAAGTTAAAAGTACAATCTTAGGGCGCCTGGGTAGCTCAACTGGTAGAGCGTGCACTCATATACAGAGGCTCAATCCTCGACGCAGTGGCTGGGGGTTCGGTTCCGACCTGCTGCATGTCACTCCCCCTCTCTCCCCTTTTCATATCTAAGCTGTCCTATCAAATAATACAAAAAAAATCTTTAAAAGTAGAATCTTGAAATAAGATCTAGAATGTACAGGGAGTAGATCTGAGTTTGATGTGAATGGCTTTAGTTTGGCAAGTATTTGGTCATAAACTAAAGTACTGGACAAAAACATCTGAAACTTTTTGACCGGATGATGGAGATTCATGAAAAGTTAAATGATCACAAAAGTTATTGCAGTTCATCCTAAGACAGACATGAATGTCTGAATGAAATTTCATGGCGATCTATCCAATAGTTTAGATCAGGGGTTCTCAACCTTTTGCAAGCTGGGCCCCCCCAAAGCTGGTTCATTGCAGTTGGGCCCCCCCCACTCCAATTTCTTGGCGAAATGTCTGATAAACATAGCCTCAAATCATCCTCGATTTGTACGATTGCGGTATTTGGTTTTGAGTGCAGTCATTTTTAAGAATCCTGCCTCACACAAACCCCCCCCAACGGCGAGGAGAATCTTCAAAGGCAACGTCACAGAGTTGAGGGTATTCCTGCATCAATGCTGCCCAGAATGACGAAAGAGGGCAGGAGGTCAGTGGCGTAACAAGCCAACACCGGGCCCCTATGGAGGATTATCAAGGCGACCCCCCCTACTACAGCACGTGATGACAGCGCAATGTCCACGAGTAGGCTACCATGAATAGGACAGGACAGGATCATAGAGACACAGCATACGAGAGATGAGATGACTGACAGAATCAGGAGTAGCCTACGCGCACCACAACAACAAAAAAACACTGGTGAGTGTGCACCACAACACATGAAAAAACACACAAGGGCAGATTGTTGCGGCCCAAAATGCCTGATTTCACGGGAGTTTTTTTTTTTAAATTGCGATAAAAGTTGTGGTGTATTTTGTATGTTGCTATGAAGTTGCAGAAGACAAGAAGAAAGTTGCTAAGAAAGTTGCAATTTTTTTTAATAGTTCTTTAAAAATAGAAGGAAACTTGTTTTGGGAGAATAATAATTATTACTATTAATTAATTACTCTGGGCTGAGATTTCCTAGGAACCTTATTAAAAAGGCTCAGGATGCTGCAAATGTTGGTATAATATGAAAACGGCTGGTGGATTTAAGACAAAAAATTATAATTCATTGAATTCATCAAATATGAACATATATGTCACTGTCAGTGGATTGTTGATCTTTACATTGTTAGTTAATTTCCTAACCTGGCCTGGGACACACATACATTCATACAGTTTGTTAAAGTACTTATTGGACTTTAACTTATCATTGCACTTAAAATAACGAGTGTAGCTGTCCTCAATTTAGGTCATTGTGTCGTCTCATCTGCGTTTTTTTCTGCATCCACCGTGTGTGTGTGTGTGTGTGTGTGTGTGTGTGTGTGTGTGTGTGTGTGTGTGTGTGTGTGTGTGTGTGTGTGTGTGTGTGTGTGTGTGTGTGTGTGTGTGTGGGCGCGCGCGCGTCAGTCGCGGGGGAAATGGAGCAGCAGCCCCGCCCGCTGCAGAGAGCAGACAGTATTGAAACAGCGTACATTGATGTTAAAATGTATACAGGTTGGCAGGACGGTCTGAAATGCGTTTTGACGGTCTTTCGCTGTACGTTTTGTTGGTAAATGTGAGATGTTCGAGTCACACACACGATCATCTTCATAACAGAAACAAGGAAATGAATTTGACCCGTTCTCACTCCCGCTTGGTCAATGGCTGCTCTCTCATTGCTGACAGGTGCTCAGACGCTGATTGAAATAGAGAGGAGAAGTCGTGTGACGTGCATCAGTGATAAAGTCTGCAGGGCTGGGGAACATGTCGCAGTTCCCTCGACTCTGATGCGGCCATGCCAGAGGTCAAGTTTTTGTGTGAAGGGCAGGCGTCCACTCTGTCTGCAAGGAGCTAAATCTGAGTTTGTATGAGGAGTGGTGTGTGTCTCCTCTCTGCTCTGACTGCAGGCTGGGACTGCTGCGCGAGGCTACTGAGAGACTGACCGCCTGGGAGGGCTTTTGGACGGGGGAGGGGCTCACGGCAGCACCCGCTGCTCGTTGAGCACAGTGGCTGCAGAGTGATGCGTGCTTTCGAGTCTCCAAACATCACAAAAGCCTCCAATAACACCAGTAAAAGTCGCTAGATTAGTTTTGACAAAAAAGTCGCCAGGAGGATTATTTGTTTGTGTGTTATAATAGTCCAGCCACTTGCATTTCATCATGGGGGAAATTATTTTTCTGAATTTTTTTTTTTTTTTTTTTCCCATCCTGTAGCCTACTCGCGCCCCCCCGGGAGAGTGTCCGCGCCCCCTCAGGGGGGCGCGCCCCACCGGTTGAGAACCACTGGTTTAGATAATCTATAAGTATAAAACCGTCAATTCGCCATTTTATCGAGGGTAATGTGCCAGGCTATGTTGACTTCGCTGGTTGCCTGCAACTTCTCAGATCCAAATGAAATATTTCTGCACACACAGTAAAACAGCAAATTTACATTTTTATCCTTTGGCTTATGTACAAATTAAAGAAACAAGATATAATGTGTCAGTTAGTAAGCTTTAGTGGTTCTCTTAGGTGAACTTTAGCTTTAAGAAAAACATTTAATATTAAAATGAATATAAATTAGTGAATTAAGAGTTTGACGCTCATACAGTTTAGCTGCTGAATGACTTATCGTAAAACTTTGGAAAGAAACCGCCGCTGATAGCAGCATCAGACCATAACAATAATGTGTGCCTAACCCCTCTGAGAGAGATCAGGGTGAAAGGTTAAAGACAATTATGAGGAGAAATGTGAATGGAGAAAGGATCTGAGAGCCAGTCCGCCCAATTATCCCCATGAAAGAGCCTTTTTCATCAAACAGTTTGAGTCAGCATCCATAATGTATCTGCTCTGGCAGAAAACAGAAGCTGGAATCGTTTGGCAGATCGTTGCCCAGGCTGTTGTTGCTCGGAGCATGTTTCTAATTGTGTTTCCCCTGACAGTACTGGGTGAAATATGGGAAGAATTCCCTCAGTGAAGAATCAGTTTAGGCAGCGGGGCGTTCACTCACAGCCGGTGACCTAGAAATGTTGTGGCAATCCCCAACAAAGGAGAAGAATCGGGACAATAAAGCTCTTATTCCCCCCTCCCCCACCCCCCCCCCCGGACGATGGCTTCCATCTGACAGAGCAGATTATACAGGCAGGGGGACGACCGAGCTGAGCCAAGCCGGGCCGGGCTGGGCCAGGCTGCCAGAGCACGGAGGGCGACGGCTCCACCAGGAAGAGGCTGTGGTTCAGTGAGCAATCAGCTGTTCGGGTCGGTTCAAACTCAACTGTTGATTTTCTCACTTTGAAGCCTCAGGATGGTGACGCTGCTTGGTCCCTCTGTGAGGATGATTTTGGGGACCTCCTGTAGGGGTAGGGATCACCAAATGCCCCACTATACGATATTACCAAGATACTTATGTCACGATATGATACTGTTGCGATTTTAAACATATGGCGATATTATGCGATAAATAGCAATTTATTATCAATATGTTCCCAAAGGAAAGCTTTGTCAACATCTGTTTCATCTAAAAGATAAATTCCTTTGTTTGACAAAAACATCTAGTGGACTGACAAGTATTTTATTATTCTAGTACCAAAAAGTTTCATTCTCATGTGCAATTCATATAATTAAAAAGAGTTTTTGCAGACCATGTATCGATACAGTATTGCCACCGAAAATAATGCGATACTATGCTGTATTGACTTTTTTTTTTTTTTTTCCACCCCTACTCTCCTATCGGGCCACCATCAGCCTGTGTGCAACACTTTGGCTTAACAGGGTGTCTGCAAAGCTAATGGCTGGATGTCTATAATATCTATGGTGTTCACACTCTGACCTTTTCCTCTAATGCCACCATTAGACCACATCTTTACACACAATTACATTCCTCCTCTCCTGGATTGGGTCGCTCCATTCATCCATTATCTAGAACCACTTATCCTTGAGAGGGATGCGGGGGGAGGGGCTGGAGTCAATCCAAGCTGACATTGGGCGAGAGGCGGTGTACACCCTGGACAGGTGGCCAGCTAATCACAGAGCTGTCATAATAGAGACAGACAACCTTTTCACATTCACTTGCAGGCATGTTGTCTATATTTACCTAATTTAGCCTAATCTTTGGAAAAGGAAGCACGCAAACTCCTAACCTGATGCACCAGATGGTTTTTCAACACAGAACCATCTGAGAAGCCGTCATTGGAAACAGTTTGGGAAAGGGCAGGCACTTAAAAAAAAAAATACCTGGCAGGTGATGGGATGAACCCAAGGGGGTAAGCTTCGCTTCAGAACTCGAACCTCCTATGGCGCCATTTTGATGCTACCAAACGATCACCCGACGTTAGCATTCCATTGACTCCCATTCATTTTGGCGTCACTTTGACAGCGAATAACTTTACATCTGAAGCGTTTAAAGACTCTATTTGTCCATTGTTTATTTCTAAAGAAACTCGACAATGTATAAAAGGCTCCATTACCTTGTATCTCACGTTATGGCTCCGTAGCAGACGTTTTTGTAAAAATAGGCTAACGATTGTGTCATAACCACGCGACTTACTGTCGCACAGTAAAGGAATTACCGTATAGTACAGGAGAAGCTTGCAGGCAGTTTGGACTTACATTAGCTGTTTAGGTTTAATTACTAATGTTAACTAGCATGTTAGTTAGCAATAATTTGCCTGTGTACATGTTATCTCCTTACATATACCTACGCTCTCCATCTCTGCAAGATTGGGAATGATTGAGACTTACAACTTTCTGTTCTGTATCTTTTGGTCCATTATATGCTGTCTATTGATGAACCATCTGTCTATCACATCTGCCATTGTTCTTTTGATAGACCAGTCGCTGTCATCACACACACCTAAACCACGCCTGAAGCTGCCAGTAACTCCTCACCGGTTGCTTATTGGGGCCGTCCGCTGATAGTTCATACACAAACTCATTAGGTTGGAGCCTGACAAGATGGATTTTATTGTGATATGAGATCCTGCGATTCTCGTGTGATCTAGTGATATCGCTAGACTCCAGCTGCCGTGCAAGGTACTCAAAACCCTGCCGGCAGGTTCTAACCCAGAACCTTCTTGCTGTGAACCTTTGGGTTGCACCAGCTCTTCGTAAACCCATCCATCCAGTGAAGTTCTTCAAAAGCTCTAAGTAAATACTAGCTAGTTTCAAACCAGTGTTTAACTAAAATGCGTTGCACCGTTAAAACTAAAGATATGCTTTAAGAGGGGGACTGTAGAGCCGAACCAACGTCTGTTCCAGTTTGGGACAGTTGGTGTTGTTGGTAGATACATTTACATAGTGTAGTGTGCGATCTGAAAAGAGTCTAATCTTGAGTCATTAAATCCAGTTGCTGACGGTCGTTCTTGCAAAGAGTTTTTTTAAATGTAAATGTTCGATATTTGCAACTGAGATTGGCGATCGATGACGTCACTTGTGTGTTGCTGAGGGAGACCAATCAATAACGTTACCTCCAGTTCCCTCTGTAGGCTCTACCGTCCCACACGCCTCTCCATCCAGCAACTTTTTGGCCTTTTCAGTGCAAATTGCCCTACATATGAACAGCGTGGGGTCGTCTACGTACCTCCAGAGCTCCAGCGTCTTCACTAGTGTTCTACTCAGTCGTCAGGTTTATGCTCCTTCCTGACAGTCCAAGACTAAAAACAATCACTGCAAGTTGGTGGAAACAATCTTTATGTGTGGTTTGTTCAGTCTCTGTAGGTTTCAGCTAGTCTTCAGGTTTGTCCCAAGCTTAAGCGTGCAACATCTTTATTGATGTCTTAATCGGTTGCTCAGAAACATCTTTCATCATTTCAGACATCATCCTATCGAAAGCAATCTGTGTAGCATTACAAAAGAGGCCAGCTTATCTTTTGTAAAGGTTAGGTATGACTTTATTTTATTTATATATGCATACATGGAGAAATATGTGTTTCAGTTTAGAATAAAACCTCTCATCCTTTTAGCTTGCCCTGCAGTCTGCGCAAAGCCTGATACTCAAAAGTTCGTAAGCTCGTCAGAAGTTCGATGTATTTAGAGGTCTGTACCCGGCTGTACAGAAGCAACACAACACTCAAACTTCCCGTCACTAAGAGAGCACAACACATGAATAAGCAGCGACCCGATCATCCATATTTGCACAACACAACAGCTCTTCAGCTGGCCGCACTGACCGTTCTCGAGATGTTTTCAGCCTCACGACGTTCAGCCAAACCTGCAGGTCGCAACAGTAAAAAAAGGAGGAGATCCCAAACATGAAATATTCATACAGTACACAACAGGCCGGCTGTTCATCACAGCAGCTCTGTCACTCACATACTGGATTCTTCTGAAAGACCAGCTGATGCCGACGAGTCCTGAATATGGATGAGAGGACAAGAAAAGACGCCAAACATGTGTTGTGACATAAAATCATTCTGTGCTCTGGAATTCACTCATTCATACAACTGAACAATAAGTGTTCCAGTACTGAGCTCTCTGCATGTTTCACAGCTACAGAATGTGTTTATATTTCACAATGAACACTGGATTTACTCGAATGAAATGTTACTTAGTGCTGGTGGGCAGATTTTTCCTGTCTCCAGTCTTTATGCTAAGCTAAGCTAAGATAAGCAGTTGCTGGCTGTAGCCTTATATTCACCACACAGACAGGAGAGCGGAATATTCTCTAACTCTGTAACAAGAAAGCGAATAAGCATATTTTACATTTCCCAAAGTCTCGTAGTATTCCTTTATGATTTCAGCAGGACTTTGACAGAAATTCTTCTTAAAAAATAAGCTATTCAGATAACTAACTGAAATTACTGTCTCAAACCTTTGTAGGCTGTAGACTGTTACTGTGTGACCTCCAGTAGGGGAATGTAAATAAGTACATTTACTGAAAAACTGTACTGAAGTACAATGTTGACATATCTGTATTTTACTTTAAGTATTTCCAATTTATGCTGCATTGTACTTCTACTCCATTACATTTATTTAAAAGATTTAGTTACTTTGAAAATTCAGATTATTAATTACTTTACACATACTGCCCATCAGTATGTAAAGTAATACACATGAGCTCCAGTGATGAACACATTCATCCATCAATATAATTATAATTGTATAATATATATTATTTACAAATGGGCCATTCTGCATAATGAGTGCTTTTACTCAATAAAATAAACTATCTGAGTATTTATTCCACCACTGGTGAACTCCAAGTACTTTTACCATCAGCCCCTGTTTCAGAGACATGACATATTTGTCAGTTTTTGGAAACGTATCTGTGATGAAATTAGAATAATCTTCTGCTATGTTGCTGCAGATCTCAGTGTGGAGCCAGGAGTTGTTTCTCTCAGATCTTTGCGGTGCGTGAAATCAGAAACGGCAGCAGAGACACGACGAGCTCAGCCCTGCTGCTGGAGGAGGAAAACGTCTCAGACATGCAGAACCAAAAACAAGAAGATTGTGCTGCCTCGAGGTCAGAACGGCGAGTGTGAAGACACAAACGGTCAGTACGATCATCAGTGACGCAATGAGAGTTACACAGCAGCCCGCATGGTTCCAGCATCATATCCTGCTCCCAACACTATACTGTGTGGATTTATATTTACATTTTTTGTAGGCTATTTAAGCTCTTGGTGTAATCCAGAGCCCTTTCAGTGTTGCATAATTTACTGGCTGCTCTGCAAAGTGTTTTTCTTGCATTTTGGCTGGATTCATCTTATTTCTTTATCACAAAAGACCTAATATATGCTGTTTGGAGCCACTTTAAATAAATGTCCTGATCTCTTCACAGGGTTTTGAAAAGACTCAGCACACCAGAAACAGGAAGAATCAGATTTACTTAAACCGAGTGGGGTTACTGTCTGATAAATTAAGTATTTCAATATGTTGCATATTTTTAAATTCTGTCCAGCGCATTATTAGTACGTATTAGTGTCTCTGTCTTCTGTGTGTTTAGAATCTGTTGTTCAGCCAACATAAAACCAGTGAGACTGCGGTATGGAGGGATGGATCTCTGACTCCCCCTTGCAGGACAACAACCTGCGGTGCAGCTCAGACTGTTTCTACTGAAGCAAGCTCTGTTATACCAAGGTATCTGCAGGTCGTCAAGTCTTAAAAATACTTGAATCCTCATTCTTACATTTAATTTACAAAAGCCTTAAATGCTTTGCTGTAAGCAGTAATATTATATATATATATAGGAGGCTGTTCAATCCTTTTTCACTGGAGTTTCACTCAGCACCATCAGACGTTACAATGCTACAACAGCTAGGAAGCTCATCAGTTCATGTGCAAGTCAATATTTAAGCTAGAAATGAAATAAACTTGAATACATTAATCTTTTTTTAAATTAGTTAATCCATCCATCTGTTTTCTCTTGCGTATTCTGCTCCAGGTCATCCTCATGCATGCATGATCAAGTAATACTAAGACTGACGTTTTGCCACTATCTGTGTTTGAGTGGATGTCATTAAAGACTGTAACAAGAGCAGTCTCAGTGCTGTAGTCGAAAACCCAACTGGAATGCATCAAAGCTGTTGAAAAATGCTTTTTCAATGATTTTACTTAAAAATGGAAGGTTTGATATCGGCCTATAATTTTTTTGCTCGATGGTGTTTTCAGCCCCCAACGTCGACTTCAAGGCAGCGCTGCGACCATCGACTTCAAGGCACCTAACCCTAACCTTAACCCTAACTCTAACCATTGCCTAATCCTAGTGCCTTCCAGGCAGCGCTGCCTGGAAGACGACGTTGGGGGCTTAAAACACCAAACACCTTATTTTTTATTAGTAATGTGTCTAGATTGTTCTTTTTTAAGAGTTTAATACGCAACTTCATTTTATACAATATATGTAGTTGGGAGTCCCTGCTCCAGCTCTGTTTCAGTTAAGGGGTCCTTGGCTTAAAAAACGTTGATGACCCCTGTCCTAAAGGCTTTTTCCTCAGATCCTCCTCCTCCTCTGTCTGTGGTCCGGCTGCTCTGCCATCTGGTGGTCGTCTGTCTGTTCTGCATTTTCACTGTCTATCTACTCCAGGTTAAACTACCCACACACACACACACACACACACACACACACACACACACACACACACACACACACACACAGGGGGCATTCAGTTCCACACTACCACACTGAGAGATCAGCTGAAGATAAAATACAAAGACCCTCACAGCCAATAAAAGAAGACGTGACATCATTACAATAATTATGCTTTACAATGCAAATTACATTGTAGCTTTTTAAGTTAAAGTCAACTGAGATTTGGAGGCAGTTTTTCTTTCTTTTCTTCTCTTCAGGACAAACTTTGGACAAAAGCAGGATGTTACAGTCCTGCTTTAAAATAAATTGGAAACAAATGGCACTCTGTTTGGCCGCCGTCTTTAATCTCTGTCACGTTTAGGGAAGAATTTGGAAGGAATTTTGGCAGAACTGTTCAAATCGCTGACTCCATCTAAGCTTCCCAACTCTGCCAACAGGAAACAAACCAGCTGTCTCCATGGAGACTAACTTCAGGGTCCTCCATCACCCTGTTGACTTATAACTCCCAATAATGACTGACTCGCTACACGTTACCCTTTGCATCACAAATGTACATCCTCTGGATAAATTAAGTTTATAACGTATATGAAATATCTACTGCAAAATTTGTATACGTACATGAAAAAAAACTATATGGTGAATTTTCATACGCTATTATGTGTTGCTACCATATATGTTAAGGACATATATTTATCTATCTATCTATTTATCTATATCTATACAGAGATTCTGCATGCATATACTGATGGGTTTTGGGATTGATATATGTACGTATAAGTAAAAGTAAAACTTATTTATAGTGCACTTTGCACAGATAAAACTCACAAAATGCTTTACATAAAATTTACGTAAACATAATGTAAAAATGAATTAACTTGGAACGATACATCATAAACACATGAGTTGTATAAAAGGTAAAGGAGAGTGATGGGACTCAACTTCAGCCATAAGAAACAATGATTTTTAAATAACTCTTCCTTTAATATTGCACATTTCAAAATCTTTACCTTTAGTTTTCTGTACTGTTTAGTTTTGCTTTACATTTGCACTATTTAAAATGTATTACTGTATTGTACATATTACTTATTTTTTTAAATTGTATTACATTTCTTATCTTTGATATTATACTTGTATGTGTCCTTATTGCACCGTGGATCGGAGAGAAACGTATTTTCAATAGCTCTGTATGTCTGGCACATATTGCAGAATTGACAAAAAAAAGTTTGTAATTTACCTCAGAGCAGCACCCATCGAAAACGGGAAATTTGATAGCCAATTAATTAATTAATGTAGTCTCATAATTTGAAGGCTGCTACAGAGTTCATCTTCCTCATGAATAGGGACCAAATATTTCATACACACAATTCACGGAACCATGTTCTTTATAAATGAAAGTTTATTGAATGAATACCTACAAAACTAAACGACTAGACAGACAGTCACATGAATACAGGTTGGATAAATAATGGATGAATGAGGAATGAATGAATGAATGAGTACAGCAATAAACAATTTATAAATGAGAGCGGACCACCGTGTAGACCAGAATTAGTAAATACAGTAAGTGTCTTTGATTGATGTTCATTTTCTAGATAAATGCATCTTTCAGCAGTTGAGTGAGTAAGGAGCAGCAGGCAGGATTATAAGAAGCAATTTCAATGTTTGGCCTCCTTCTAAATTTAAGGGAGATCCTACTTTTGGTGTCAGGCTTATTAACCCTCTGAGGCATTTTTATACTGTATATCTTTTTAAATTCACCTTTAAAGGGTATTTGTATAGTGAGGCACAAATGTTTTTCAGATTAATGTGTAAAGAGATCATTTGGCCCTAAAGCTGAAAAGTTGATGTTTGCTTTTTGAATTTTTCTCAAATCTCTTGTGAAAACAAGCCTAAACTCAATTGTTTTGGTGTTTGAAATGAATTTACAAGTCTTGGGTTCACAAAGTAGCGTAATATATGAATAAAATAGTAAATAAATGTCTAAAATGAAATTTTGTAATATCGCTTTTTGAATTTGAGCGTTGTCAAACATCGCTTGGACTCGCCAGTGCGTCTTTTGTCCTCAGAGGCAAGGCAAGGCAAGGCAGCTTTATTTATATAGCACATTTCAGCAACAGGGCAATTTAGTGCTTTACATAAAACATGAAAGAGCATTCAGAAAACAATTTAAAACAATTTAAAAACATTCAAAGTCAAGAATAAAATTTACAGTGCAGTATAAGAATTAAAAAAAAAAAAAAAAAAAAAAAAAAGAAAACTGAGAGAAACATAAAAGACAAGAATAAAATGTACAGTGCAGTTTAAGCACTGTTAGGTAGGCACTGCTATGCACTGTTAGGCACTGTTCTAGGTACTATTAAGCCCTGTTA
Organism: Perca fluviatilis; assembly: GCF_010015445.1. Lineage (NCBI taxonomy): Eukaryota > Metazoa > Chordata > Actinopteri > Perciformes > Percidae > Perca > Perca fluviatilis. Next base: position 6,465,710 of record NC_053119.1, on the reverse strand, counting down.
GGCAATATTAGGTACTGTTAGGTAAAACATTAAAACAGTTAAACTTTTAAAAGCAGATAAAATAGGTTATTTAACGAAAGGCAAGATCAATAAGATAGGTCTTCAGCCTTGATTTAAAGAGGGTTAAGCAACACATAGTAATTCCTTAATGAGGATTACAGCATCAGGCGTCTGACATCAACTCATGAACACATGAAAATGCATTGTTTCACCTGCCGATGGGCAGGGGAGAGGTTGCTGGATGGAGGAGCGGCAGATTATTTAAACATTAGGGATGTAACGATGCATCAGGAATCGCTCAAAAATCAATACAAACGTGTAAAGGCCTACAGCGTAATCTACTGTAGTTTAGATTTCACTTGTTTGTCTGCAGACATAGCTACGTCTTCTAAGTTTAACTATATGAAGAGATTTTTTTCTCTTTATTTAGTTATTTTGATGTGGGATTTGATTTCACAAATATAATCTATAATTTTAGTTTCAGGACACTGCTTTTGTTTTTGTGTTTATATAAATTTAAAGGAATATTTTTCAGCCATTAGTCTTCTGCTCATTCTGTTAGAAGAACCATGAGGAACTTAAAATCGTGCATCACATCAAATCGTGAGTTGAGTGCATCGTTACATCCCTATTTAACATAATTAATATCACCAACATATATTGATTGATTGCTCAGCAGGAAAGACCACTGACCCTTCCACCAGAGACCAGGGTTCAAATCCCAGTTGGGATGAGACTCTAGTAAGCTAAATATAATGTAATACATACTACATATTATCAGTACTAGCAAGGAAATATAAAGTCAGATAAAATCGCCTCGTCACTGATAAAATATTTGTAAAACGCACAGACAGACCCAGGGTGACCAATAGCATTGATTTATGAACAAAAACTGAAGTGGCAAAACATGGAGATAAGAGGTTTCTGCCCGACAGCGACAATATGTAAGGGTATTACAGAACGAGCCGGTTATTAAACCCTGACAGGGTGATGCCGGACCCTGAGGGGGTTCTTGCTTTTTACACGGCTACTTACTAAAGAAATCTATAATTTGACACAAAATATTGATATAGAAATGATTTTATTGATTTGAAAATGGTCCTCCAAAGTCTATGATCTGAACTCCGCCCATGGCAACGGTCTGCTATACGGAAATAACAGACCGTAGAATGTTGTGATTGACCAATCAGAATCGAGTATTCAACAAAGCCTTGTAATAAATGTAAATATAAGTTTTTACTTTATATGGAGCACATATGTTTATATATATATATATATATTACAATTCCGTGTGGGTCTCGTCGATGACGTTGACCGTCAGGACCAATCGACAGGGTTCCTCGCCGTAGCACATGCAGTCGAAGTTGCGGTCGAACCAGTTGACGTCATCCTGCGAGAGGCCGCCGCTCACAGCCAGCGGGCCTCCGCGCGATTTCTGCTCGATCCGGTAGCGGCGCGGGTTGAGGTGGAGGAAGACGTCGTCGTCCCAGTGCTTCCTCAGACAGCGACCTCGGCCCTGGCACAGCGCCTTGCTGCACAGCTGTGTTGCCGTGGTGACGTTCAGGATGTACGGGTTCATGACCTGCTCCAGGTGGCGTCGAGCATAGAAGCAAGAGTCCTGCAGGATTTTTGGGATATTAGGTCAGTTAGTGGCTGTTAATTTAAGTTCCCAGAAAACCTCAGAGTCATGCAGGCCGCCTACCTCGGACTCGGTAACCTTCATGTCTCCCCAGGAAATAACACCGGCGGCGCCGAGAGCAGCAGCTTCTCCGATGGTGTTCACCAGGTCAAACTGCCAAAAAAACACAGACAGCCAATCAGAGAAGAGCAGGAAATAGCCTTGCACACTGTTGTGTTGATAGTAATAGGTAAATAGTCTGGCTCAACACATCATCACATATGAAGGTTTAAGGCTAACTTAATTTCTGTAAGTTAAGCTAAGTTCTTTTTGACAGGATGCAACTTGTGTTAAAGTGGAATGTGGATAAATCAGAAAGCTCTGCAGTATGATGTTTGTAAGTGCCCTACCTTGCTAACACATAGCTAACATTAGCTTCCTAACAGCTAATGTGTCCTCTCTGATAGACAAAGGGTGCTAAAATAATCATTTGACATACTTAAATCTGATGTTTTTAGCTAGCTACAGGCACTTTGCGAGCCCTTGGTTGCAAATTGTGGTGTTGATTGTTTTCCTCTCCACTGGGCGTGGGTTTCAAAGCGTGACGCGTTGCGCTCTGTCTCTATACCTCAAGCTCTAAATTAGGACAGCAGACATCTGCCAGCCAATTAGAGATCTGTAGGCCCTATTTACCACACAAGAATAGTTCATGACATAAACTGTATCTAAAGGTGACAAAAAGGTGCGTCCATAACGCCACTTCTATAAATATTGAGTCATGTTTCTGTATTTCTGTATCTCTATCTCTGTATCTGGACCGAAGAAGATGGCCGCCCACCAGAGCCAGGGTCTGCCTGAGGTTTCTGCCTGTTAAAGGGAAGTTTTTCCTTACTGTTGTTGCACATCTTGGGGGAATTGTTGGGTCTCTGTAAATTGAGTGTGGACTAGACCTACTCTATCTGTAAGTGTCCTCAGATAACTTCTGTTAGGATTTTACACTATTAATGAAACGGAATTTAACTGATTTGAATTGATTTGTCTGACCTCTGACATGTATTTGTCGGTAGTGTCCTTGTACAAGGGCCGGATGTAGGGGAAGACGGGGATGGAGTAGGAGCTGTTGGGGAGCATCGACACCCTCATGGCCTCCCGGATGCGATGCCGGACGAACTGCCTGGCCTGCTGGGTGTCTCTAAGCAACTGCTCCAGGTAGATAGATGGAAAGAGCGCTGTGGCCTCTCCCCAGAGCCACATCAGTTCGTCGTTCCTTTTCTTCTCGATTGCGGGACACTCTCCGGTGAAGCCCGCCATGTCCTTTTTGAAGTTGTAGTTGTAGCAGTCGGGGAACAGGTAGAAGCCCCAGAGTCTGCTGGGCCTCATCCTCTTCCCCACGCGGACAGATTGGACGAAGTACTTCTTGGCTCCGTGTTCGAAAGCAATCCTTGCCTGGTCCTCAGCCTCGGCATTGGTCAACGATGGGTTCTTCTTCTTGACCGTTTCAATGGAAATCCGTCTGTAGATGTCTTTGCTGCCCCAGTTTCGGATCCACTGTGGCCTCCACTCCTCAAAGTCGAGCACAGCGAGGCCCGGTTGGTCGGCAGGGATGTAATACTTGATGTTATCCTCGGCCAGGTCTTGGTGCTGCTGCATGTCTATCAGCTGCGGCACGCCCTCGTTGTATATCTTGCCGGTGTGTTCGTCCACGTAGGGGAAGATGCCGAAGCGGTCGGTGTAGAATAAGGAGATGCTCTGGTTGGTCGCCGTCTTCAGCGTGCTGCTGATGAACTGGAAGTGGGAAAGGTCGAATGGCATGTGGAAGCGGATGTGGCAGAGCTCGGTCGGGGCGTTCCACATGAACTGGAAGGGGTGGCCGGGACGGATGGGAGGGTCCGTCCTCGGTAAGGCTCGGCCGGAGCACAGCAGGGCCAACATGATGATGAAGATGGATAAGAAATGCTGTTTGTCATCGAGCAGTTTAAGTTGGCTCATTTTAGAAGAGTAATCTCATCTGTGAGGAAAAGGAAACAAACACAAGTCAGAAAAATGTAGGAGGTCAGAATGAGTTCCTGCAGCTCTTAAATAAATCTAGAAGGTGAGTAAACTTTATTGGGATTTCAGTAGCTTTTAGCTTTCACTCTACTTTTATTGTTTTGATCCATAAATATTCTCCCCAAAACAAACCAACAAAAATTACATTTCTACAGTTCTACACAAAGAAGTATTAAACAATTGTTTTGACATTTAACAAATCCAACATTTTACAGGCAGAAACAAAGCTGACATAAGAACTGTGTCCGTCTGCCGTATAATGTATTATATTTTTGCAGATGTTAAGGACAATATAGCCACTTTTTAACCCCTTAAACCTTATAATCTTATGTTGTATTTATGTAATAATTGTTCAAACTTACAGAATCTTTAAATTCTGGAGATCCCAGCGCTTCTAAAGGCTGAATGAAAAACAGCACATGTAAAATATTTCCATCTGATGGAAAGGTACAGCCTTAAAAAGTAGTGAATATTTCACTCAATGGAAAAATTACGCTTTAGAGAAGAGCTGGATCAACATGATAGAGTATCTAATATAAGACTTTGGTTGACATATATCAACAATGTTTGGAAGGATTGACATGAAATTTGGTAAATATCACCCTTTGAATCAATTGTAATTATTTTGGTGATTCCTTGACTTTAGCGCCATAATCAGGTCAAGATTTTAACTTGTTTATGATGAAATACCTGCAGCACTAACAACATTCCCCTGTAGTTTAGTGCTAATTAGCAAACCTCAGCATGCTAACATCAAAAACTAAGATGGTACCTAATAAACCTGCAAAACATGCACATGTTAGCATGCTGGCATTTAGCCTCACAGAGCTGCTAGCATGGCTGAAGATTCTTGTTCCAACATTAGGGGGAAATACAATATTTAAAGGACTTTAAAGTAGGAACCTTTTTTTAGATTTGCAGGATTGTAGCATTTAGCTTTTAGGCTAACAATGTAGAGAGGACGATGACCTCACACCTGTTCTGTAGCTTACCTGGTTTAACAACAGGAAACGGAGCAATAAGAAGTCCCAGTTCAAAAAGTCTTAGCAGAGAAGGCCTCAAAATCACTGTTAGATGTATTTTTACAAATTTACATTTAAATGTTGCATTCTGACATCATCACAGAGAAGCAGAATTTGTTGCTTTTTAAATAAAAACTCATATAAACCTTGGATCTCATTTACGCCAGAGAAAGGATTTTCCCGTGAGCGTCTGAAGAAATTTACATCAGACTTTACATTTATAAATTTATATATTTTTTATTAAAATATTTGAGGTTAAAAGAAAAGGATGATGCTTTAGATTTATTTTGATGTTACTCTATTTTAATTATTAAATAACCAATATTATTTATTGATGTATTCCGTTATTTTTTTTGACTTGTCTGGTAACCTTTTAGTATAGTTTGTCAGTTGCAGGGCTCCATTTCCCCCCCCAATAATATCAACACTCAGGAAGGAGAAAAACAGATTACAAAGACGAGTAGAAACAGTGTCACAGCTGCTGGTGAACTCGACCCCAGTAACGTTTAAGTGTGGAAAACACCAACCTGCTCTGGGGGTCCAACTTCCTGCCGTCCAAAATGTACACTCGTCGTCATAAAATGATGACCTGTTATCATTAACGCTAACCTCACTCTTCTCTGAGTCCAAATAAGCTGCTCTTTAAATACGCTGTTGCAGGGGCTTCAATCAGGCCTACAGGCAGAGCACTTGTGGAAACTTGTCGGTACAGAGTAATTAGCAGGCCAGAGGTGTTCTGTTTTTAATTAGGACGTCCCCGCCTGGTTTAGTCATAAATCACATGAAAAAGACGTTTGGTGGATTCCATCACATCAATTTCTGCCTTAAAGTCAAAATTTATATCAACTCGCTCGATCAACTCACCTGGTTGAGTGTGCGCCCCATGTACAGAGGCTCAGTCTTTGTCGCAGCGGCCGTGGGTTTGGTTCCGACCTGGGGCCCTTGGCTACATGCCATTCCCCCTCTCCCTCCCACTTTCCTTTCTTAATCATTTTTTGATATCAACAGGTTTTCAGTTGGAGGGTTAGTTTCAGTTGGATTTTACCAACGAGGGTCCAACAAAGCTTTGCCAGAAGAAAGAATTATTGGCAGATGTCCTCAAAATTGAGGAATTCTGATAAACACAGGTTAGGGAGTTATTTTCTTCTATTTGGACTGTTTAAATGTGTAGCAAAAACTTGCCCTGACCTTTTGGCCCCATTTATACAAGAAACCCAAATGGCACTCGGAGACCACAGACCTCCCCCAAGGATTTATCTTACAATGGTGATGCAGTGTGAAATTTTCCAGTCTGGAACTCATTTCTTCAGCTGTAAAGGTGCCAGCTTTACTCCTGGGCACTGCCGAGGTGCCCATTAGTTTAGTTTATTTCGATCACATAGATACACAACATCACATACTGTATATAACATTAATCGTAAAAAAAAAAAAAAAGTGTCACCTTAATTCATACAGTGTCATCTTAGTCTATTTTCTTGATGTTCCACTTTCCCGTTCCCAGGATTGCTCCGTTGCCAATGGAAATTCTGCTGGATTTCACTCATTTAGGCCGCATGTCCGTTGCCTTGGGCTTCCTTTGTGTTGGCGTTTTAAACTCCGGTGGATTTCTGAGGACTATGGTTAACTGCTCCTCAGATCTCTGCAGGGTAAATCCAGACAGCTAGCTAGACTATCTGTCCAATCTGAGTTTTCTGTTGCATGACTAAAACAACTTATGCACGTACACATATTCCACCAAAACAAGTTCCTTCCAGAGTCCTATCCAACTGTGCTTTCAGCATTCATCCTCAATTCCACCCAAGATGATTGTGATTGGTATAAAGAAAGGCCAATAAACCAGAGCATGTTTTTCTCCCATCCCGGAATGCTGTGTGGACTAGTCAGACCCTCCTCCACAGCACACAGTTTCTAATCAATACTGACCGAAAAGGTGTAGGTTGAAGCAATTGCTTATTACACCGACCCTTTTTACATTCTGTTTTATTTATATTTTGTTCTCAGTTCCCTCAGAATCTTATCAGTCTTATTAAATGTATTATTATTTCTGTATGTTATTACATATTAACACACATATTACATGCAGGAGATATGAAACAAAACGAAATAAACAAGAGAAAAAACATTCCCATTCACTTACAATCTTCGTTCCCAGGATCTTTTCCTTCCAAAGGTTAGAACTGAGCTGGGAAAAAGGCCTTTAAGTTTGCTGCTCCCTCTGCCTGGAACAACTTACAGAAATCCATGAAATTTACTGAGCTACATTGGTCGCTTTTAAGAGGATGTTGATTGACTTGGAGGCAGCCACATCTGGCTGCAGATGTTTTGCCTGATGTGTTTAGGATTGTGGAAAGATTGTGAAAGATTTGCTGTGTCTGTTGCTTTATGTTTTTGCGTATTTTGTGTTTGTATGTACTGTGTACATACTGTGTAATGTGTGTGTACTGCTACCTGTCTTGGCCAGGACACTCTTGAAAAAGATTTTTAATCTCAATGAGTCTCTTCCTGGTTAAATAAAGGTAAAATAAAATAAATAAATTAAAAAAACATTGCCATACATGCTTTAGCATCTTTGTTTTTAGGGTCTTCTTTGTAGCGTTACACATTTTCATTTCCTCATCTAAAAGATTCCACATGTTCACTCCTTTGGCTGATATACATCTTTGTTTTACATTTGTCCCTTGTGCAAGTCACTGTACCCCCAAACTGCTCCAGAGGCGCCATATCATGGTTGACCCTGTGCTTCCCCATGCATTGCATGTGTGTACAAAAAGGGGATCTAGGAAAGATACATTTTAACCGCAGATTACCTAGTGTGGATAGACAAATAATAAGTATTTTCGGTAATTTTAGTAATTTCAGTAATGATAAATAATTTCAATAATACAAAAATGTGATCGAGCCTAGACAACCTTTCTCTAAAGCTCTGAATTCCTGCCCACAGATGAGCAGACATAAATAATAGCATCATAATGACTGCACCTTTTATGTTGATATTGTACATACTGTTTTTACTGACACACCTTGGGGTGGTGATGGCACAGTGGATGTGACACATTCCTTTGGTGTGGGAGACCTGGGTTTGATTCCCACTGCGATACATCCACCAGTGTGTACCTATGCAAGACACTTAACTCCTAGTTGCTCCAGAGCTGTGCGACCTCTGACATACATAGCAATTGTAAGTCGCTTTGGATAAAAGCATCAGCTAAATGACATGTAATGTAATAACCTTAATGAAAGGGCTCCATCACTGATGTTATTCATTTTACCTAAGCTGTTTTTGCTATGTCTGCAGGGACAAAGGTCTGTTACTCTTTGGGCCCTATCTTGCACTCAGCGCAATTGCCTTTGTACACCGACGCATGAATCATTCCTATTTTGCACCCGACGCACAGCGGACTTTTCCCTCCACAGACGCACGTCGGTAAATTAAGCCTGGTTCACACGGGACGATTTTAAAATTGTCGGCCGATTTTCCAATCCTGAGAGACCCCACACACGGTGATAAAAAATCACGGGTCTAACAGTTTTGGTCGTACAGTGTGTGGTGCGCAGAACACGGCAAAATCAACACACATCAACACGAACCGATTTGACTCCGAGCATTCCCAGGTCAGAGGACGGAACTCGCAAAAATCCCTCGAGATCAAACGTGACTTCAGAGTAAACAATCATTGCGCGGACGAAGAGGATGCAGTGGCGATAGTTTGTAGTGTGTTTTTAACCGAAAAGAAACGTTATCAAAAGAAAAGGCGATGGTCAAAGAAGACAACGCGAGCATGGACTATACTTGCTACATCATGATATGGAGGTGATTTGTTTTTTATCATAGAAATGTCGTTAGGTATTACACAGATTAATAAACGTTCATATATTCGTTTCCATGTACTCTGGTGGACTGCAGTTGTGGATGTAGTTATGCCCATCGACTTTATTTATTTTACACAGGCTGCGTGCTCGTTTGTCCCCGGGGGACACCACACACGAGGAGAAATCGGGCCAAATAAATCCAACATGTTGGATATCACCGATTTGAGATCGGAGCGGTCCCGATGTCCTTCCGAGCAGACGAGAGCAGTCTTAACACACCACACACGGCACGAATATATGATAAGATTATTTTACGATAATCGGAGCATCCTTAAAATTGTCGGGAGGGGTGAATCGGGGCTAAAATCGGCCTAATTATCCTGCCGTCTGTACCAGGCTTTAGGGAATGTATTTGCGCTCCCAGCGAAAAGAGGAGGCGTGTTCAGGCACAAATGTTCCCTGGTGCTATTTTGCAGTTTCAGAAAACAATTCCACCACAGACCAGGAAAAACCTAGTCTAAAGTCAGTGGTACTAGTCTAAAGTCAGTGGCGCATTCGTATTCTCATTTTAGGGGCGCATGCGTCGGCCATAATGTAGCGGCGGTACATAACGCGCGACACTACCTTTCTCATCTACACGGACGCAGCAGTTCCCATTTTTGCAAACCATACATAATTAAAAGGAAAAATATTACTGAAAATGCATTTCAGGTGTTTGGATAGATCAGGAGGCACTTTACAGTACAGTCCTCAAAAAGTCGCAGCATTCTTTGTGGCTTGTTGTGTTTTACACATTTCCATGAGTCATGGATGTGTTGATGACATAAATGAGGAAATATTAGAGGACTTAAGGAGACGTGATGTTGAACTACGGTGGGATTGGACACTCCGGCGGGACCTGCTCCGGGAGTGGTAATGCGCGATGTGCTCCTGGTGGAGCGGGTGGACGGAGATAGAGTGGGGGCAAGGAGGAAGGGGCACAACAGGAGCAGGTGGCTCTCCAGACTTGAGGAAATGCGCCCGAGAGGCCGCAGCAACATCACCACCCGTTCAAGACGGGTATTTATTACTTTGCCGCATCCCGGACAGCTGTTATAATAGCAATCCGTCATGGAACAAGCGCGCCTGCTCTTAAAGGGAATGTGAGATGATGCTCTGATTGGTTTATTGCACGTTATGCCCAAACCACACCTAGCTACTTCAGACCAACCCATTTTAGATTTGCGTCGAGCGCAAGACTCATTCAATAGCAACAGCGCCAGAGATCCACCCACAAAGCTACTTGCGTTTCACGTTTGATACTTGCGTTTCAGATCGTTAAAATAGGGCCCTAAGTCTTATTAATCAAACAGAATTACAAAATAATAAACAATATAGATTTTACTGCTCAGTTCCAACATCCATCCAGAAAATCCTCAAAGGTCCAGTGTGTTGGGGATCTGGGTTCAGGTGCACTTTTAATAATGCTGGTTTAAAAAAATAACCCAACCGTAATCCAACTGCTGATACTCTATTGGACAGAACACTCACTGGGTTGGAGTGACCCAGGAATTGGCTTTACCCTAGAATCCCTTTGACCCAGCATGAACAACCCAACAGTGTGTTTACAGACTATGGAGACCTGTTGTACATGAATGCTTCTGCTAAATGTCTCCATAAGATTGACATTGCATATCATGCTTCTCTGCGGTTCATTACTAATTGTAGGGTCTTGACCCATCACTGTGAACTGTATTCTCGAGTGGGATGGCCTTCTTTGTCCTCCAGGAGGCTGGGTCACTGGTATACTTTCATTTATAAGGCCATGCTTGGTCTTTTGCCTTCTTACATCTGTAACTTAATCTCACGGAGGAGTGTTGGCTCTCACTGTTGGCGTTCGAATGATCTTTTGTTGCTCGCTGTTCCACTTGCCCGTACAGAACTGGAAAAAAGGGCTTTTGTTCACTCAGCCCCCCACATATGGAGCATGTTGCAAAAAGACTGGAAATTGACTGAATTACTTTCATTGGACGCTTTTAAGTCCAGAGAGAGCACTTGAGTCGATCCTTTGTAATTATTTTTCATAATGTAGATGTAATTGTATTGTATGTTTGTAACTCTTTTGCTGCTTCTTGGCCAGGACTCCCTTGAAAAAGAGGTTTTTAATCTCAATGGGATTTTCCTGGTTAAATAAAGGTAAAATAAAAAAAACAGTACCCCATACAACCCATAATTATGACCCAGCATAATCAACCCAGCACTGTGTTTACAGAAACAACCCAGCATTTCCAAAAAGATCCCCCAAAATTCATACCTTGTTTTACTCGTAATAACTTATGTTTACTTTGATTCACGTTGTGATAGTGTGACTGATATGAAACGTGTAGGATTTACTGTGGTGACCAATGTCTGACTGTAAAGTAAAATCAGGGCTGAAGTATAAAAGTCTGGTTTTGAGATTTTTTTTTATGTTATCTCAGATTTGTGGATATTTTTTACTCTGACTTGTTTCGGCCTAGTCTGTGTCCCAGACATGGGGGTATTTTGGCTCGATGGTGTTTTAAGCCCCCAACGTCTCCTTCCAGGCAACGCTGCGACCGTTGACTTCAAGGCACCTAACCCTAACCTTAACCTTAACCCTAACCCTAACCCTAACCTTAACCAAAACCATAACCATAACCATAACCATAACCATTGCCAAATCCTGGTGCCTTCCAGGCAACGCTGCCTAGAAGGAGACGTTGGGGGCTTAAAACACCGATAAACTGTATTTTGACTTGTTTTGGCCTTGTTTTTTTTTTTTATTTGGACATTCTTGTGGGCATTTGAATCTGACTTGTCTTGCTCTTATTGACGACTCGGTCTCGTCTTGGTCTTGTTTGTGTTTTAACTGGGACTTGTCTTTGTTTCGTGGGCATTTTGATTTGGACTCGTCTCAAACTAATGGATGTTATGACTCTGATCCATCTTGCACTCATGGGCATTTTGACTCCGACTTGTTTCGATTCAGTGGGAGTTTTGTCTTTTCTCTGACTCAAGGGTGTTTCGACATGGACGTCTCTTGGTTTTTCAACTTTGATTTCTTTCAGTCCAGTGGGCATATTGACTCGGACTTGTCTCTGTATCTAACTCGTGTTTTTAGTTTTTTTTTACATGTAACAACCAAAGTAACAGTGTAGTTTTACACACAACTGTGTAGAATGATATTAGACTTTCATAGCTTTCATAACTTTTCATTCCTCTTTAATATATTTTTTAAAGATTTCTCATAATTTTAGCAACAAATGCAACATTTTGCTTTAAGTTGCTCTCTGTTCCTGTCATATTTCAAACTTATCTAAATCGAAAGTACTGTATTAAGTGAAAGTATGTCGTCCCTTGAATCGGTCTCGAGGCCATTTCGTCTTGAAACAATTGGTTTTGTCAATAAAACCGAAAAACAAACCTTTTTTTTTTTTAGAAAAGCATTTTTTAAGTTACCTTTTGGTTTTCAATTCCAAAAAACGTTTGTTTCAACATTAGGGCGGACAAATTATTACCGGGGTGTCTGGGTCGTGCCCCAGGAAATTTTGAGCATCAAACGCGTCATTTCCTGCATTCTGAGGAATATTTCTGCAACAATTTGTGCCTTGTCTGCATGCAAATGTCTTTATTCATGTAAATATTATTATTATTATTATTATTATTATTATTATTATTATTATTAATATTATTATTATTATTATTGTAACGGCCGACAGGATGCCATTGTGTTGACTGTTCTGCACAGTAGTGCAAAGCATCATGGGACTAGGTTATTAGTGTTGTTTAAGTGTTTCTGTTAGTGTTTTTGTTATGCATTTACGTTACCTAGGTTTTAGTCCTGATAATGTGCTCATTTTTATTTACATTACCTTTGTTACATTTGTTACCATGACTGAAACACTGGGTTAGGTTGATGACCTCTGTGTATCGCGTGTGTGTAGCGGTTGAATAAAGTTCCACAGAGTTCTATATCTCTGGCTCTTCAACTTCTTCCAGGTAGTTCACTACATTATTATTATTATTAATTAATCTGCTGTATTGTTCAAAACTTTCTGCAGATTCAAAACATTTTTTTTAGGAATTATGCACAACTTATCAACAAATTGTTTTTTTTTGGTGGGGGCAGTGGCGCAAAAAGTGGGTATGCGCTATATGCGGCGCATAGGGGCACAGCACAATGGGGGTGCCAAAGTGATGGTAAAAAAATAAAAAAAACTTTTTTTGGTAGTTGCTTTTGTGCGTTTCTAAATACTTTCTGCATTTCCTCAGTGTTATATAACATGGTAGAGGACTAACAGGCTCGAAGATTCCATCATAGAATTTTGACATACTGTAGAAGAGGGAGCGGGGGCCACGCCACGCGGGTCTTGGCGTGGCCATAGTAGGATTCCTAATATCGCTGAGCAAAAAAAAGCTGTCAGGGGCTAAAAATAGAAAAAGAAAGAGGGAAAAGGAGATAGCATGTCAAGGGATGCAACAGCAGTTAAATACAGTGCCTTGCGAAAGTATTCGGCCCCCTTGAACTTTTCGACCTTTTGCCACATTTCAGGCCTCAAACATAAAGATATAAAACTGTAATTTTTTGTGAAGAATCAACAACAAGTGGGACACAATCATGAAGTGGAACGAAATTTATTGGATATTTCAAACCTTTTAAACAAATAAAAAACTGAAATATTGGGCGTGCAAAATTATTCAGCCCCCTTAAGTTAATACTTTGTAGCGCCACCTTTGCTGCGATTACAGCTGTAAGTCGCTTGGGGTATGTCTCTATCAGTTTTGCACATCGAGAGCTCATATTTTGCCCATTCCTCCTTGCAAAACAGCTCGAGCTCAGTGAGGTTGGATGGAGAACGTTTGTGAACAGCAGTTTTCAGTTCTTTCCACAGATTCTCGATTGGATTCAGGTCTGGACTTTGACTTGGCCATTCTAACACCTGGATATGTTTATTTGTGAACCATTCCATTGTAGATTTTGCTTTATGTTCTGGATCATTGTCTTGTTGGAAGACAAATCTCCGTCCCAGTCTCAGGTCTTTTGCAGACTCCATCAGGTTTTCTTCCAGAATGGTCCTGTATTTGGCTCCATCCATCTTCCCATCAATTTTAACCATCTTCCCTGTCCCTGCTGAAGAAAAGCAGGCCCAAACCATGATGCTGCCACCACCATGTTTGACAGTGGGGATGGTGTGTTCAGGGTGATGAGCTGTGTTGCTTTTACGCCAAACATAACGTTTTGCATTGTTGCCAAAAAGTTCGATTTTGGTTTCATCTGACCACAGCACCTTCTTCCACATGTTTGGTGTGTCTCCCAGGTGGCTTTTGGCAAACTTTAAACGACACTTTTTATGGATATCTTTAAGAAATGGCTTTCTTCTTGCCACTCTTCCATAAAGGCCAGATTTGTGCAGTATACGACTGATTGTTGTCCTATGGACAGAGTCTCCCACCTCAGCTGTAGATCTCTGCAGTTCATCCAGAGTGATCATGGGCCTCTTGGCTGCATGTCTGATCAGTCTTCTCATTGTATGAGCTGAAAGTTTAGAGGGACGGCCGGGTCTTCGTAGATTTGTAGTGGTCTGATACTCCTTCCATTTCAATATTATCGCTTGCACAGTGCTCCTTGGGATGTTTAAAGCTTGGGAAATCTTTTTGTATCCATATCCGGCTTTAAACTTCTCCACAACAGTATCTCTGACCTGCCTGGTGTGTTCCTTGTTCTTCATGATGCTCTCTGCGCTTTACACGGACCTCTGAGACTATCACAGAGCAGGTGCATTTATACGGAGACTTGATTACACACAGCTGGATTCTATTTATCATCATTAGTCATTTAGGTCAACATTGGATTATTCAGAGATCCTCACTGAACTTCAGGAGAGAGTTTGCTGCACTGAAAGTAAAGGGGCTAAATAATTTTGCACGCCCACTTTTTCAGTTTTTTATTTGTTAAAAAAGTTTGAAATAGCCAATGAATTTCGTTCCACTTCATAATTGGGACCCACTTGTTGTTGATTCTTCACAAAAAATTACAGTTTTATATCTTTATGTTTGAGGCCTGAAATGTGGCAAAAGGTCGAAACGTTCAAGGGGGCCGAATACTTTCGCAAGGCACTGTAAGTGGATGGTGAAAGGCAACAGGTAGGATTTAAAGTGTCACGTCTGTGCTTGGAGGCTTGCAAATATTCATGTTAACCGACTAGCTAGCGTTTGCTAACACTGGGAATGTAGCAGCCAAATATTCATGTTAACAGACTAGCTAGCGTTTGCTAACACTGGGAATGTAGCAGCCAAATATTCATGTTAACAGACTAGCTAGCGTTTGCTAACACTGGGAATGTAGCAGCCAAATATTCATGTTATCAGACTAGCTAGCGTTTGCTAACACTGGGAATGTAGCAGCCAAATGGGAGTTTAGAATATGCAAAACCAAGGTTGCTGAGCTGAAAACTGGTGAATATAATGTACCATGTACAATAAATGACAAGAATCTGGAAAACATAACTAATGCAATAACTCTGGTTTACCATTGACTCATTAATAGATTTTGTTTTACCATTAGCTGTCAGACATATACCGGTACAGGCTATAGTTACATCTGTAGTGTGACATAGAAGCTGTAATTACAGGGTCACATCTCTCTCTCTCTCTTTTAAAGGTCTGTGCTAAGTGGCTCTCCATATTTGTACTTTTTAAAATCCAAAATGTGAATGTAATTTCAACAGCAGCACAACATTACTGCATAATAGTTGTCTTATCTGATGCCATCACTAGGCTGATTTAAGAATTGAATTGAGGCTGCTATATTTAACAGTGAGTTCATTTCATTCAGGTGTGAGGATGGTGGATCAGGAAAGACAGGGGAAGGCAACATGTAGGTCTAACATTAGGTGGAAGTGTAGGGGGAGCCACTTGATACCAACTGATTCATTTCTTAATATTATTAATATGGAAAGACTAATGGAAAATCTATTATATAATGTTTGTTTCCTTTTTGGGCAAAAAAATAGTGCAGACAGAGATGGAAAATATAACAATTAGCCCATGTCTCACAGCGGGGACGTAGTAAACAAATCAGAACGCAAATTTAAACATCCGCAATGCATATGCTTGAATGCCATCAATGATGATATATTTTTTGTAATGAAAATAATAGAACAAGAAAAAAAAGTGGACTACAATAACGTGGATGCCACGGGGGCAACCAGGGGTGATGATTAGTTGCCACTTGTCACAATTTGGTTAACCGTTAATGTCGAGCCCGTATTTATATATATGTATGTACATATATATATATATATATATATATATATATATAGTAGTTGCAGCCCTGGGTGGGGGAAATCAGAGCACATGGGGAGAACATGCAAACTCCACACAGAAAGGCCTGGGATGACCGGGATTCAAACCCAGAACCTTCTTGCTGTGAGGCCACAGTGCTATCCACTGGGCCACAATGCTGCTGGCTTCCCTATCTTTACAAGGTCACAGCGTCTGATATGTCACTACAGTATCTATGTCTCGAAGCAGATTAATTACAGACTAGTCTATATCCACGGCGTTCCACTTCCGGGATTGCTCTGTTGCCGGCGAAAATTCTGATGGATGTCCTTTACCTATATTAACAGATTTTCCGTTGGATTTTATCAACAAGGGTCCAACTAAGATTGAGAAGAATGAATTATGAGAAGAATGAATAATTGGGAGATCAGATAGTATATATCGACGACGTTTCAATTTTGGGATTGTTTAGGTGCCGCTGGAAATTCTGACCGGACGTCCCTTATTTTCGGCCGGATGTTCGTTACCTTTCGCTTTCTTTGTGTTGGTGTTTGAAACTCCGGTGGATTTGTGAGGACTATGGTTAACTGCTCCTCAGATCTCTGCAGGGTAAATCCAGACAGCTAGCTAGACTATCTGTCCAATCGGAGTTTTCTGTTGCACGACTAAAACTACTTTTGAACGTATACATGTTCCACCAAAACAAGTTCCTTCCCGAGGCTATTTTGCAGCAGCACCGTGGCTCTGCTCTGCGCTTTCCACCGCCCAAGACAATTGTGATTGGTTTAGAGAAATGCCAATAAACCAAAGCACATTTTTCTCCCATTCCGGAATAGTGTGTGGACTAGACAAGCAAAGCAAGACTAATTACAGACAAATAGTTGATGATTTCTTTAAAAAAGTTTGTATAATTACTCCTTCTGGGTTATATTCAAGGTAGAAACAATGTCACAGCTGCTGGTGTACTGGACCCCTGTAATTCTCAAGTTTGGAAAACAACAATAAATCTTTGTACCCAAATGAGACATCATTAAATAAGCACCAACCTGCTCTGGGGGTCCAACTTCTGGACGTCCAAACTGCACACTCG
The DNA here is from genome assembly GCF_010015445.1 of Perca fluviatilis. Taxonomy (NCBI): domain Eukaryota; kingdom Metazoa; phylum Chordata; class Actinopteri; order Perciformes; family Percidae; genus Perca; species Perca fluviatilis. The sequence continues at coordinate 6,448,837 of NC_053119.1, read as the reverse complement.
GTGAGTTGTAAAATTATTACCTGTTATCATAAACGCTTACGTCCCTCTTCTCTGAGAGTCTACATAGCTCTATTTTAAATAAGCTGCTGCAGGAGCTTCAATTACAGACAGAATACTTGTTGTCAGCGCAGAATGATTTTCAGGCCTGAGGTGTTCTGTTTTTCATTAGGACGTCCTGATATGTCCCAGGCTGAGCACGAGCTCCCCTCCTTCTCTAACCCTAAAGGAAGATATCTGAGGAAGCTCCGGGATGAGGACAATGTGTGGACACACATCCGATGCCTCTGCCATGACACGCAAAGAATGCAGTGAGTTTTTAACTTGGTCAGCTGTGATTGAAAATGCACTGAGCTGAAAGAAATCTTCCCGGTTTTATCATTGGTGATGAACCACATTACGAAACTCGGCCATCATCAACTTCTGCTCAAAGTTAAAATTGAGTCTATATTAACAGATTTTCAGTTAAGGGTCCAACTAAGATTTGCCAGAAGATTGAATTTAAAAAACATGATGGACTCTTCAGAAGAGGTAGCTATCTTCCCTCAAGTTTCTGCATGCGAAAGTTGCTGGACGATGCAATCTTCTGAACATAGCCATACTGGGAAATACAGAGAGAGTTGTGTGGAGCTGATAGTCTTGATTAACTTTGTAGCAACTCATTTGGCAATGGCTTGAATGTAACGGACGTTCATATTAATGTCAAAAAGTTACGCACTAAAGCTTTAAATGTGTAGCAAACACATACAATCCAAAATAAAAATGTGTGTAATCTTTTGAATGTTGGAGTTTTTATACTGTGAAGTGACAGGTCCTAAACTGACAGACGTGATGGGCTTGTAGTTGGTGGCTTCTCTCGAGCCATGGTCAAATTATCTCCTCCATTGTTGTGTGTGGTGTATTTGATGTGTGTAGGGCACTTTATAGAGCAAGAGGCAACTGAAAGTTCAAGTTTGTTGAACCTTGACTGCAAGTTGTCCTGACCTTTTGGCCCCATTTATACAAGGAATTAGCATGTGATCTGTATCTGGATACATGATGTGGATTGTAATGGGAAAATTACATTTAAGCATAATTCCTTATATTTTTATGTTTAATTTGTACTTTACTCCTCTCACAAATGCTGAAAGAGTTTATCTCATTTCCCACATGTAGATTTTGATTCTAACTTTGTGGGACATCCAGTCTGGAACATAATGTGAGCACTGTTTGTCTGAACAGATAGGGGCTACAAGGTCACCCTAAAACGATCTCTAGTTTTCCCATGCCAGTTAAGATGTAACTGGGGGGTGAAAGTCGTACAGGGAGGAGGAGGTGAAATGGCTCCGAGATGTCTCTTGTATTTCTCGATTGTCTTCATGTGTATCAGATTGCCTGTAAAAATTGTAGCGTCGTACCAAGCCAAGTGCGTGTGTGCTGTCACTCTGAAGATGCATATAAGGCTAGTGTTTCTGTTCACTCATTTGAGAAACTGACTCCACACTGGGCTGCGGCCTTTTGTGAAATCATGTTGCTCCTATTTGCAAATATATCTTTAATAAAATACAAAAACCCAACTTGGTTTTAGTCTCAGACTGTATTATTTCTTTCACTTTACTAAACTCTAAAAACTTCACCCCTGCTGCAAAGGAAACTTCCACAACAGTATAATACAGTAGATCCTCACACCTGGTGTTAAAATGTGTTCTCCCAATCTCGATTGTGCCCGCATTGTGATCGGATTTTACTTTGCCAATTGGTTAGGCAAGGATTGCTGACTTTTAAACGCACATTGAGCGTCCCAGGACAACAAAGCAATGCTGCTGTGTGGATTTCCCTTCATTTTTGTTGTTGTTGAGGAACTCACTCTCTTAGTGAGAAGGAAGAGGCATTTCTTTCTCTTTGGCGGCACACCAATGGGATTAATCAGTAATTGCAGGTGTGTTTTTGAATCTCACTTCCCAGAGATCCAAACAGTATGTTTTATTTAGTGGAGGGTATTTTGATTCGGACTGGTCTCGAAATCATCAATGTTTTGACTCTGACAAGTTTAAATATCATGGGGTGTTTTGACTCTGACTGGTCCCGATTCAATTAAATAAAATTTCAATTCAATTTTATTTACAGTGTCATATCCCAACAGGAGTTATCTCAGGACACTTTACAGATAAGGTAGATCTAGACCACACTCTTTAATTTACAAAGACCCAACAATTTACCAAGGGCAAGCATTTGGTGTGACAGTGGCGAGGAAAAATGTCCTTTTTATAGGCAGAAACCTCAGACAGACCCTGGCTCTTGGTGGGCGGCCATCTGCCACAGACACACAAGAAAGATGATAGAAATTCAGTGAAAACTTTGTAGGTGTTTTGACAAGGACTTCTCTCTGTCTCATAGATGCCTTACATCAGACTTCTTTCAGTCTTGTCGGCAGTTTTACTTGGACTTGTGTTTGTAACTTGTTTTTTTCATGTAACAACCAAAGTACTCATTTTGACTGTGTAGTTTTATGCACAACTGTGTAGAATATCAGACTTTCATATCTATCGTAACATGTGAACTTGTACAAGAATAGTTCCTTTTTAATACAATTTTTAAAGATTTCAAGATTACACTTTTAAACTTTTCAGAATCCAAAAGGACTGTGCTGAGCGATCAAAGGTATCTCTTGAATTTGTCTCAAGTCCATTTTGTCTTGACACAATCGGATTGTCAATGAAACAAAAGCATATTGCCAACAAATGTTTTCAGAAGATCATTTATTAAGGTGCCTTTTGGTGTTCAATTCAAATCAATCAGTATTGTGTCTGATGTTGGAAAGACTGCAAAATGTATAATTTTTTTCACATTCTATTATTCAGTTTTTTAACCATACTTTAGGCCATACTTTCATCAAATTACACACAGTAGTTTTAATGACTACATGATAGCATTGTGGATTAGCAGGAGGCACAATTCTAAAAATAGTAAATGGATTAAACCCAGATACGTTTTATTTTGGTGGGATGCACCAGATTGGGTGAACAGCTCCCTCCCGCATAGCACTGGCAGGTGAAGTTTTCGCCCCAGGCGTCCAGGTCCGCGGCGGATGGAAGACCAATGGCCACGTACTTCCTGTCAGCCCGAATGATGCTGAAGTAGGTGGGGTTCAGGTGTAGGTAGTGGGCGGAGTTGTAGTTCTTCCTGACGCAGCGACCCTTCTTCTGGCACAGGACCTCGCTGCAGAGCATGGCGGCCGCAGTCACGTTGGCGATGTATGGGTTAAAGGTGGACGTCAGGTACTCGGACAGAGACTGACAGGCAGCCTATAGGGGAGGGGTTTAAAAAAAAGGTAAAATTCAGATATATAAGGACCAGTGATGGAAAGTAACTAAGTACATTTACTCCACACTGTACTCAAGTACAAAACTTGAGGTACTTTCCATTTTCTTCTACTTTATAACTCCTACATTTCAGAGGGAATTATTGTACAATTTACTGCACTACATTTATTTTCGAATTTAGTTACTTTGCAGATTCAGATTAATTATGAAAAATATAATCAAATCAACAAAGAAAATATGATATGTTATTATAGCTTAAGCTAAAACTTCTGGAGGAAATCCATAACTTAGTAGTGCATAAAATAAGCTCCACCTTTACCAGCTGCAACATTAAAGTAATAAACACTTTATGCATCTATAATAATAATAATAATAATCCAATAATAAAATAAATATTCTGAAATGGGTCATTCTGCAAAATGAGTACTTTTGCTCTTGGTACTTTAAGTATATTTTGATGCTAATACTTTTGTACTTGCTAATACTTTTGTACTTGTAAGATTTTGAATGCAGGAATTTTACTTGCAGTATTTCTACACTGTGGTATTGTTTTTTCTAATTACAATTAGTGCAAGAAGTACTTCTTTCACCGCTGATTAGGAAAAAGAACTTTTACCCTATTTACTACAACGTACCATATATACTATAAATTCAGTTGGATTGTGAAAAAAAGGACAGGATTAAGCTAACAGCAAATAACAACAAAGATTACACAAACAGAAATGCCAAACGAAACCAAATAGTTCTTTAACACGTCTTTTAAGATAACAAACACTGCAGCATCACGCCTGTCAGTTCCTCCTAAAACAGGAAACAAAGGCAGGCTCATTATTTGCTGATTAAAGCTTGGTCAGCTGTGTTCCCCTTTTCAGACCTGTGTAATAAACATACAGTACAGTAAGTGATCATTGCTTATTAACAGCTTCCCTTTGCTTCATCTCAGCAGCTTACACACAAAATGCGTGCGGTTCCGCAACAGAAACAGAAACATTGTCCGTGAAAACGACCCCAGAAGAAGAAAAAAACCCAGAAAGTCTGTGAACTATCTCTGACAGTGTGGTCATGTATGATGTATGTATAACGTCTGAAGAAGAATGAATACCTCCAGTTTTTAAACATACATATTGGCAGGTGAATATGAAAAGATAGACCCGTTGAACCAGTGTGTTTACCTTGTTGTTGTAGTCTTTAGTTCCTCCCCACATTACGACCCCTGAAGCTCCCAGAGCTGCAGACTCTCCTACAGTGCTCACCAGGTCGGCCTGAAAGAGAACGAACCACACAGGAAAATTGATGAATACTTTCCACTCCTAATAATCACTTTTTAGATTGCTTTAATTTGTTTCAGTTTTACAATAGGTAATTTATATAAACGTCAATGTATAGTACCAGAACTTGAAACTTGCTGACAGATAATTAAACAGCAATTCATATAGTGTAGGTCAAGTGTTTTGTTCAATGGCTATTTCCCAGGTTAAAAAGCAGACTGTTGTAGTTGAGATGGAAATTGGGAACCCTACCTACCTATATATTTACTTCTATTCAAAAACGTGACAAAAATTTTGTTTTAAGTTGACTTGAAGAAATGACAACTCTTTAAATAAGCAACACCAAAGATTCTTTTGTACCTTAAAATAATGTTTCCAAAATCGTTCCAGTGGGTCATCAACTCGTAACAGGGTGAACGGCACTGTTGCATTCGCTTTGCGGCTCTCTACCAGCTATAACTGCACTATGAAAGTTTGCCAGATTGTGTAGCGGATCTGTAGTTCAAATGACAGCGGTAATGGACAAATCCGCTTCCAACCTGTAAGGGGACCGAAGAGGAAAAGTGCTTTGGTGTTGCTTTAAATCAACACAGGAAGCGCTAACTGCTCCTTGCAACCACGACCACAGCTTCTGTCAGTCACTTCTGATAGTTAATGTCGTCCATGTTTGTTTTCCAGGTTTGATTAAGCAGATAATTGAGTTCCTGAATGCCTATCTAAAATCTGGGCACGCATTCAGAGAGCGCAGACCTCAGTCAAGGTGTGCCCTATCTCACAATGTTAATGCAGTGTTATTTTTCCCAGTCGGAAACTCATTTTTCCAATTATTCCGACACCACCTAAGTGCAGCACAAACGCCTTGTCTCAGAATTTTAAAGAAAGTGAGAAATAATTTGTGTATCCGCCCGATGATTCTGATCGGCTCTTAACTTTAATGGCTTCTTCCTTGGCCAATGCTACACCCTTGCACTACGTTTCATGACAATCAGGCCAGGAGTTGTTATGTAATCCTGCTGACAGACAAACAAACCAAGAAACCAACGGACAAACCAAACCGAAAACATAACTCATCGGCGGAGGTAATAAGGTCAAGTGTACTAGTAACTTAAGTGTTGAATAATCACCTGGGACTGGAACTTCTGGGTCTGGGCACGGTACAGTGGTCTGGAGTAGACGTAGATCGGCATGGTGTATGGACGTTTAGGCAGCGCGGCCACCCTCAGCGCCTCCTGGACACGGTTGCGGACGTAGAGCGCGGCCTTGGGGGAGTTCCTCAGGGTCAGGTGGAGGTAGACAGATGGGAAGAGGGCGGTACTGTGCTCCCACAGCCACAGCATCTGGTTGTTCTGCTTCTGGATCTTTGCAGAGCACTTCCCTGTGTAGTTGGGCTTCTCCCAACCATAGTTGTAGCAATCAGGGAACAGGTAGAAGCCCCAGCGGCGGCTCGGTCGTTCGCCGACACCAAGGCTGATGGTCTTCTCCATGAAGCGTCGCCCGGCTTGCTGAAACTGGCCTTTTGCCAGTTGGGAAATCTTATTTGATGACAAAAATGGGGCCATCTGCAGGGCGTGGCTGATGGACAACTTCTTATAAATATTTTTAGATCCCCAGTTCTGGTCCCACAGGGGGCGCCAGGACTCCCAGTCGATGACAGCCAGCCCAGGAGCGGAATCTTGGGAGATTCCGCGATCTATTTGACCCCGAGCCTTGGCCAGATGCAACGTCAGGTTGCCGTTTTGGGGGACTCCGCCTCTGTAGCGCTTGCGTTTGGCAGTGTCAACTTTAGGGTAGAGGCCGAGGCGGTCCTCGTAGAAGAGGGTGAGGAATTGACCAGGCACCGCGGCAGGTGTGGTCACCGCCTGGAAGGCTGCGGTGTCCAGTGGGATGTCGAGTTGTTGACACTGGTCAGTTGGGGCATTCCATATGGCCACAAAGGGGTGGTCGTGGATCAGTGGCGGCTCAGTAAGTGGAAGTGCCAGGATGGTCTTGATCGATGCGATGATACAGAAGCCAACACAGGACACGAAGAGCTTGGCCATTGCTATGGCTCTAGACAAATAGAGGAAAGACAACAAATAAGATTTAGTTCTAATTTAATCCCTGACACTCTTGGCCTATAATCCACCACCATGCTTGCCATATCAAGGGCCATCCCAATCCTGTTAGTGTGGAGAGGAAGTGCAGAGAAAAAACCCTGAGCGAGTCTACTGGTGCAGACTCTCCATTAACTTCGATGCAATAGCCACAAATACAGGAAACATGTTAATTTAAGTTTCATCTTGGTAGGCTACTTAAATATAAGTAAGCTTTTGGTTTTAATAATGTAATGACATAATGTAGCTACACTTTCTGACACTTTTTCATTGTCAAGTGAAGTCAAATTTATTTCTATAGCTCCAATTCACAACTCTTATAACACTTTTCACGTGGAGCATGTTTAGACCAAACTCTTTAGAGATCCAACATTCAACAACTGGACGTTCTAAAATGGGTCACATATCACATTCGTATTCTTCCGCTAACTTCACCAAGTCTGTCACCGTCAGCTCGATCTGGACCGTTTGAACTGCCGATATCTGATAAACATTATGAATAAAAGGAAGTATTTTTTCCTCATTATTAGGAAATAATTCACTTGTTAAGTTGAGATAACAGCATTAAAACATAATTGCAAGGACGACTGTTGTCAGCTTCCGTACACTGTCAGCACACGCTGATTGTTTTGTATGTTTTTTACACTAAAACGGTACATTATAGTGGGTAACAAGCCAGGTGTCTGCACAAAAAAGAGTGCTTATTCTTTTTCAGTGTTCCTTTTTCAACATGTGTCGAGGGACAACTGATTAGAAATGTTTCTGATTCATTGACAATTTTTCTTTGAGAATTTTCCCAAACAAATAAACTAAAGAAATTTCCTTGCAGCTGACAGAACCTCAATAGCATGTTATTGCAACGTCATTGTGCTGCATGTGAATGCTGTTAATAATTTAGCAGGATTTTTATGTGACCATCTGTTAACTATTCAGCCATTTTGGACAGTTCTCTCCTATAAAACATGTGACGTATCTTAAGCAACGTGCAGGTAAATTAAAAGATAAAACTAGATAATATATAGACTTTTTAATAATTTTGTTAACTTGGAAAATTTTGCAAAGCGTAGCGTAAGCTTTAATGATTATAAACTAAATGTAAGATCTTAATTTTTGTTATATTTCAGAGACTTAACATCTTGTTGGACAAAGTTTTCACCTGACAATCAGAATACAGACCACATTTAAAAGACAAATAACACAAAATCACACAAAGTCACACTTAACTGTCGCTACAAAATACAAAAGACAAATTGTTCAGATGATTGACTCCACATTATATATAGTGAACTTATCAAATAATCTCCTTCAATGTACCAGATACAGTGAGAAACATATTTTAATTCTTTCCATAAAACATGTCATCAGTTCCTACCTGCTGCTCTCCTCTGAACGACTTTCTAAACTCCACGTCTAAGTTTTTTTTTTGCTGTTTCATCCGTCAGAGGAAACTGTTTCTTCACCCTGATTGATGGTTATCTAATCGATGTCCACATTCAGTCAGTAGTCAGAAGAGTTGAAGTTTCAGGGGTTGGTGCCTTGCTCAAGTGCTTATTAACACTTTTTTGTTATATGAACATCTTTTTGTGCTTTGTTTTGTTTGTTTTGTCTTTATTGCAATTCTATCATGGTTTAAAATTTGACAGAGCAGACGAATATTCAGATAGGTACAGGTAGGTATCTATCTAAAACAGGAGAGCTGGGAGGACATTTTTGAATTTGGTGTCTCTATAATGAAGTCAGGGGGATTAAGACTGGTAGAATTTCCGTTTTACAAACTCATGCTATGTAAATTGAGAGAGTGGTACCCCAGGCCTCATTCGGGGCAGTGTCCACCACAACAGCTGTAGGTCATAACCTGATTTAGGCAGAATAGTTTTTGACCCAGACAATCACAGGTGAATGTGCTGCATGTGATCTGGGGTACCTACAATGTGACTTGTTAGGTAGGATCCAATAGAATCTTCACACCTGGATAGATGAGTGAGGAAGGGCCTTATTTGATAATCTCTAATCTTATCGTCTAGCATGAGTTGAAGGACAGGATGTTCAGAGTTGGGATGGCACTATACAACTCCACATTTTGGTTAAACTGTACTGTTTAAAGCTTTAGTGCGTAACTTTTTGAAAATAATCAACGTCCGTTACATCCAAGCCATTGCCAAATGAGTTGCTACAAAGCTAATTAAGACTATCAGCTCCACACAGCTCTCTCTGGATTTCTCAGCATGGCTATGTTCAGAAGATTGTGGCGTCCGGCGACTTTCACGCATACAGAAACTCGAGTGAAGGTAGATACCTTTTTGGAAGAGTCCATCATGTTTTTTGTATCCTCCATGTCCTCCTTGGCTTCTAGCAACTGCGATCACGTAAGGCTTGTATCATGTGGACACACCGGCAGTTTTGTTGTCATTACTTAGAATTCCTCATGGGGGCGACAGAGCCTACGCACTACAGCTTTAATCCTAAATTTCCTTGATCGAGATTCCGTTAAACACTTCTGTGTAAGTCATTAAAGTCTCCCAAACGTTCTTCACACATCTAGAGAGTTTTTTCATAGCAATGACGATTAGAAAGAGAGACCCATTTTGGTAGATGAAAAAACATAGTAAAGCAAAGTGATAAAATATGAAGAACAGTTTCACAAATATTTCAGTTGTTCAAGTTAAATGACACGTTCTATCAGTTAAACTCATGAATAGATAGATTTTATCATATAGATGCAAGCAAATGTATTTAAATTGAATGTAAGTGATAGTTTGTATTTTTTGTTTACAACAAGATGCATTTGGATGTGTTCTTGCAACTTCTTTGCCTACAAGACCAACATAAACAAATATTATAAAGCAAAATACATATTGTTTAAATGACAATGCCCATAGTAGTAGAATAGTTTCCCTCCTCTCTTTTTTGTAATTCAATCCTCTTGATAAGCTGTTTCTTTTTCTCATCCAACTCATCCATCTTCTTTATATATTTCTAAAAACACATAACACACAAGTATATGTTGCCATTTTTTGTTGGCTATACTCTGCATTTTGCTTGATTGAAGATGGGGGCCTAAGTGCTGCACTTTATACCATGTGTTGTGTATTGGGTTTGTGGGTTTGTGGTGTGGTTATGAACCCTGGAGGCCAGGGTGAACATATCATGCTCACCTATACACACCTGCAAGCTATGATCACTCTGATGTTCCCTTTGTGTCACTACAGCCTGAGGAAGGCTCAAGCCGATACGCATTGGTGTATTTTTAATGTCTTGCCCTATTTATTAAAGGCCTTTTTTTTAATTAATTTTTGTAACCAACCTTGAGTGCCTGGACTTGATTTTTGTATGACTTATTTGGTCATAATTCTTCTTCCTTTTTGTGAATTGTATTCCCTTCCATGAGCATTGGTGGTTAAAAGGATACCAGAAGCGCCCCTGCCTCTTCTTTCTTTCTTATACATATTGTCAAATCACAACAATGAAAACATCCTGGATTTCATAAAACAAAAGGCAAAGTAGCATTTTTTAAAATGTTTAATGTATTTCCCATTAGGAGTAAATGTGGCTGTTCCAATATGTTCCAGCTCTATACATTACCATATTTTTAAGAGCATTGATTCTGGGCATTGGCAGGGTAAAGCCATAACCTATGGCAGTCTAGTATCATATCCATGTCTACCGTATAATTGATAGCTGTTTGTGTGAAATGAAACTCATAGTGAGCAGCTGCAGCTCCTTTTGCACCAGGGTGTGCATGCAGTCATCTTAAGCGTGCAACTTCTCCATTTCTTGTATTTCGTTGAAGTGTGGAGTGAGTAGCGGGCTTCCAGTTTGGCTCCTCTGGTTCCTCTTGCCAATCAGATTACAGGCCCTCCACTTTAGTTAGTATAGTCCCTGACAATTCAATTCTCATTTTGATATTCTATAGTCATTATTTCTATTTTGTTTCCTTCATAGTTAGAGAATTAATTTGTATTTTGTATGCCCGATATTTCAATAGCAGTAAAAGACCTGTTTGACCTGATCTTTTAAACTACTGCAAAACTCTCGTCTCTGTCTTCGTGTGGCCTTGCCTGTGTCCGTGGAAACCTTATTGTTTTGTGGCTGATAAATTAATCTTTTATTAACCTTTTTATTGTGTTCGGGTATGTGGGACCTGTTTTCAATGTTTGCTAAAAGACAAATTATGCTATTTATCATTTCTTCTAACTCAAACTCATTGGCCTTGTCTCATTTTCTGTGAAGAACATAAAAAATTACTTATTTTCAATGACTGCACACGGTACAGTCACTTTAGGTGAAAGGTAGTGTAGTTGTTCACTGTAACAAGCCCTGGTGGAGCCATCTTCAGCCTGTTGCATCCGCTGCAGTGTTCATAAACTTTTTTTATGTAATTGTGTGAGTTTCGTCCTCTTCTCTGGTTAGTTATAGTAAAGCTACGCTGAGAAGTTGGCTCAGTGGCTCCAAAATTAGGAAAAGGACTTCCTTTATCACACATGAAACGATCAGCATCAGTGTTTGATTATTTGACCATCTCCTGAGATGTCTGCCCTTTTTAAACAGTTTATGAATAAATTAAAGGATCTGTGACAGATGGTTCAGATGTGACACTGGCAGGTTTTTGAACGTGTGGTGTTTTTTCACGAGTCATCGTCGGTGAGTCCCAGAATGTGACCTCTCTCCGTCCAGACCTCTTCCTCTTTTCAGTCCTCAGTATTTGGACAGAAGCCGGCTAGTTTGATGATTCGGGTTTCCAGGTTTGTTGCTTTGGACGAGAAAAGACCAGAGTGCGCATGTTTGGAGGGTTTTTCATTTTCTTAGGAAATATTGCACGAATGACATGTTGATGATGATCAATGAGGAAGTTTTATTTTTTTTGATTATGCAACATGGCTGCCAAAAGCTTCCCTTGAATCCTCTTTTTATTAAAATAAAGAAACACAGGTGTATTGAAGAAAAGTTTTTATTTGCAGTGCATTTACATTCAGGTAACATTTTTTCATGTGTTGCATAGTCCTTGTTGCATATTTGGTTTACAATCTTCAACAGAAAAAAACCACACACACACACACACACACACACACAGTAAGTGCAGGAAACAGTGTGTGCATCAAGTGAAGTTCTTCAGACCTGAAGGCCGGTTTGAGATGAGAGTACTGATTCAGTTTAAACCAGATTACAGAGACTTGTGACACAATGCTATATGTTTATGTTCTTTGTGTGCAGCTGCCACAGAAAAGAGACGTAATGGTGTGTGTATATAGACTGTGTGCAAAGTGAATTTTACGAGTGGTTTGATTGTACACAAAGTGGAAAACAGATTTGCTCTAGGTGGCACGAATTGAGCCGAAGACACATTTGTGCTAGATGAAAGTATTTCAACTTCAGTGGAAAAAAACAAACTGCACAACACATTGCTCATGGACGCATCAACAAACTGTTAAATGTTATTTCTGGACTCTGTTCGGTAGTGATGGCCAAATGAAGCATCGTGAAGCATTTTCTTTATTTTCTGAGCCCACTAGATGGCGCTCTCTGTTCAACAATGGGTTGAGAATACACTGAATCCATCTAGAGGGCTCAGAAAACAAAGAAAATCTGCCCATCGCTACTGTTCGGTACAAAGTATTAGACTCAAAGATTTTACGTTGATAAGGCGGCTTACCCTTACTGCCAATATTATGACGACTGCTATGATGTGTTCTACAACGGGCAGTGTGCAATTTTGTTGGCCAGTGGCAGTCTCTGCATGCAACATGAGCATATCCATGCAGTGTGATGCAGCAGTCTGTGTGTGTACTTTATGTATGCATGTATGTATATTTTCACCCTGCTGTGTTGACTTCCTTAAACAGCAGATATTGTTCGTTTCCCAAGAAAAAATTTCCTTCGGGATGATAAAAAAAAATCTATCTGTCTATCTTGAGACCTCGAACCTGCGTTCAGTATTAACTCAGCGTCCTACTTCGTCATATATTCGCAGGAGATGATTCTTCTTTGGCAAGGAGTAAGCTTTGAAGAACCATAGAACCACAGAGAACCACTGAGTCACGTATAAAGCTACAGTACGTGCCGTCTTTTACATCCTGTTCAGTGTTTCGTCACATCTACTGTTACTGTACTATCAGCTCCAGAGACTGTTTGGTCTGCTCAGCTACAACGAGATGACATATCATCAAAAGCTAAACAGTCTGTTGATTTGATTCCTCCAAAGTGAGATATAGTAACATTAATAGTGCTGCAACTAACTGTTGATTAATCTGGTGATTGTTTCCTCGATTAATCGATTAGTTGTCGGTGGTCTATAAAATGTCAGAACATGGTGAAAAATGGAGATCAGTGTTTCCCAAAGCCCCAGATGAGGTCCTCAAATGTCTTGTTTTGTCCACAACTCAAAGCCATTCAGTTTTTATTGTCGCAGAGGAGAGAAGAAACTAGAAAATATTCACATTTGGAAGCTGGAATAAGAGATTGTTTTCGACTCAAACCAATTAATAGATGAATTAATGAATGCATGTTTATTTTCATGTCAATCCATTATAGGATTATTCAGACACATTTTAAATTAAACACTTTCCGATTCATTTAATAGTTGACAACTAATCGATTAATTGATTAATCTTTGCAGCTCTATGTAAATGGTAATCTCGACATAGTCACTGAAAAACAAACCTGATCCTCTATACTTTTACATATATCTATAGAAAAAGGAAACAGATACATCATATTTTAAAATCTATAGCACCAACGTGTGCATGCTGTGTCCCAACAGGCTCAAAATACGTGGTGTTTTCTGACAAGCTGTACTACAAAAGTATAATGTAAGCAACAGTACAGAAAATACACCCCCCCTATATAACGTCAAGTGAAATAACAGCTTATTGTTGAGAAAAAAACAAGTTGCATGCTATCAGAAAAATGTCTAAAAACACTACAGACCAAGCGTCAAATGTTAGTGATTATTTTCCTACACATGGCTGTGTGGTGGAAGTATTAGCACCCTTTGGTTTACATTGAAAGGCTTTTCTGTTGTGTCTCCACAAAACAAACCAGAGGATCATCACCCTTTAGCGACCATAATCCTTCTGGACCACGAAGCTTTTAAAAGTAAAAAAAAAACAAAACAACATGATCCCTCCGATGCCATCCTCGGTAGCGACGTTGGATGATCTTCTCCATCTCCAGCAAACAGTATCTACATTTTACGAATTAACATTCCTGGAAGAACGGATGCAGTTGTTGGCAAAAGAGGCAGTGCAGGTTGTTGCAGAGGTCACAGTTTACCTGGTTGAACATTATTACAATCAACCAAACCTTTATCTGTCAACGCGCCAACACACTCCTTAAAAAGGTGTCTTTTTTTAACTTTTACAACTGTTACTTTTCAACACAGCAGCTGTTGGTTCTCTTCCACTCAGCAGCGACCTCAGCTGAGCGTTAATGTGGTGTTTAAACTTGCATTGCTATGACATTTTGGACAGACATTCATTGTTCCCAGAGGATGAATCCCTACTGACTCTGGTGTCTTTCCGTGTAGCGTCACCGTGAGGTTAACATTCGTGGTTTTGACCGGAATGTTTCAACAACTGTTAGATAGATTGCCATGCAAATTGCCATGAAAATTGAAACACATTTTTAATATGAATACATTTTTTTAAACTTTGTGGGATCCAAAAAGTTCAATTGTGAGCAGGTTAGCATGCTGACGATAGCATTTAGCTTAAATAACTATTGTACCTAAGTACAACCTCACAGAGGTTCATGCTTTCATGCTGCTTGCGGTCGGGGCTGTCGCGGTGTGGGTGGCTATATTAGCAACTGCGGCCTGGACGACTGTGTGCGAAGGGTCTGCGCGCCGAGCCGTGCACCTCCAAGATTTGGACACCGCGCTGCAATGATCAGCTACAGAAGAGAAGAAGTCCGTTCTTGGAGCCTCTCTAACCGCTGCTCTGACTGCTTGACCGCAATTAGTATGAACGACCAGACGGCTCGCGCCGACCATGTGCGCCGCCTCAACCATGCGTGCCGCCCCAACCCTGCACGCCACCACAGACAACGTTTGAGTCTTGTTGGACTGTTGGTTGGAGTAAATTAGCAGTTTAAAAGAATTGCTTTGGGATCTGGGAACTAGACATGATATTTGGTGTTAAAGACTGACATTCAGACTGTATTAGTGTTCAGCAGCCTATTTCTCTTCATTAATCATTGTGGCTTTGCATTCATGTTTCATCCATGATCTAGCCAGGAAAACAGCCGTTAACGAGCACAACGGCGGACCTATTTGAATCACTGAACAAATCTGAGATATGGGTAGTGATTCTGGGAGTGGTCTGGAAACTGGCCACAATTTTGGATTCACTGATAATAAACAACATTTGGTAAGTCTTTGAAACAGGCTGCTGGTGGTGCATCAGAAACAGTAACATTTTGGGTTCGAATTCAGCCGGAGGCCAGTCTGCCTCCAACTTAAATGAAAAACATCATTCTGTCTGTGTGTTGAAAAGTACACAGCAGTGTTGAAAAATGACCCCTCCATTTGTCAGGGTGCGTCATACGGCCGTCTTTAGTAGCGAGAAGTTCAACAGGAGCATCAGCAACATCAGGTGTAAGCTGGAGCCGTTCAGTGGCGCTTCGCTCTCCCTCTCTCGCCCTTCCCTCCCACGTTGCTCGTCCTCCCACGCCGTCCTCAGCCTCTCCTGCTCGTCCTCGTCCTCATCCCTCCGCGGCCCGTCGTCCTCCTTCACTAGGTTGATGCTGTCGCAGCGCTCGCCCTCGTGGCCCTCGTAGCAGTGGCAGCGAAACCTCTCGGTCAGCAGCTGCAGCTCGTGCTGCGAGTGCCACCCGGTGACGGCAAAGTCCCCGTCGCTGGAGGCCCGGATGTGGTAGCTGTCGGCACTCAGGTGGAGGTAATGGTGGGCGAGCGGGTCCCGGCGGACGCAGCGGCCATTACTCTGGCACAGGTAGTCACTGCAGACCTCAGCGGCCCGCGTCACGTTGGTGATGTACTGACCCAGGCGGTGGCTCAGGAAGGTTTTCACCTTGGTGCAGTTATGCTACGGAGACAAAACGTTATATAGTTTTTTTATCACCATTGCAATATCAACTGGCGCAATAAACACATCGCAAAAGGCTGCAAGACACTCAGAGATTGTTTGTGTTGGTTGAAAGAGAGTATCAGTAGAAGGTCTCGTCCGTCTCGTGCAAAACCGGCGGCGAGTTCTGTGTCGCGGGAGTGTAGTCATAAGCAGTGTCTTGCAGAGTATTGCATTCTGACACCACAATATAATGGGAGAACTGTGTGCATGTATCTGTATATATGTAACAAGCCCTTTTAGCCCAGTTATTAGCAGCAATATCTTAGCTATGTCCGCCATTGCAGAGATTTGTCTCATGCGAACAAAGGTGATAGCGGCGCACAATCTGATGTCAAACATAGGAGATAACAGTGCGCACTCCGACGTCACAAGCCAAAATCACCGTTTTTCACTGGCTACACGGCACCAATTGCAACCGAAGTTTCTAAAAAGTTTTCAAAAAGGTTCGGTTTCAGTGACCTGATACTGCATTTGCGTGTGGACGAACGGCCTAACCATATAGAAAAAGCTGCCGTTTTGAAACTACCTGCGTTTGTGTGGACAGGGCCTTAATTAGCTTTAACTGTTGTCCCAGTGACTGAGAGGAAAAGATCCAGTGTAAGTACAGAGATAATGACAGTGGATCAGGTTTGGCAGCTAACTACAGTAAGATACTCCACACCAAGCTGATACAGCAGGATTTAAGAGTTAAGGCAGGCGAATGAGGGATTGCAAATTGCATTTCAACTTTTTTGAAAATAAAATAAATTATGCAATTTTAACACTCCCCTAGATTCTGAGACAGTCATATGCTGTTTGGATGAACTATTTTCCATGCAGACAGGATCACTGCAGGCCGTAAAAGCTTGCATATTAGTTTTCAAAATGTCAGAGCACATAACACAACGCAGCGACCACATGATGTCAACTTTCTATTGTCTGACTATATTTTTTACTGCTGTGGCTTGTTTGGAGTCCAAAACAAATCAAGAAGATTGAGGAAAGAATGTTTTTTTAGTACACCATGGTCAGACTTCATGTGTCTCAACAGCACAAATTCAAAAAGAAAAGTTTGACAACAGATCTTCCACAACATATGACCTGGACAGAAATATTCTTTATGCATCAAGCTGTCAGTCTTTTTCCTCTGTGAGCCAGTCGGGTTTTTTTTTTTGAGAAAGTAAGCGAGGGTAAAGATTTTTGAGTGTTATTTTTTTTTTGTTTTTGTAAAAGGCAAGGGACACCCACCCTGGACGAGGTCAGGTTCAAGTCCCCCCAGATGACGAATCCTGCAGCTCCCAGAGCAGCACTCTCCCCGATCGTGTGGATCAAATCTTTCTGCAGGAAACACATCTCCATCACTGACGCAAAAATAAAATCATCTAACACACATTTAATAGTCGTCATTTACTTACAACACCAGGCCCAGAACACTCACTTAGTTTAGTTTTTACAAGAGTGGAAGCACAAGAGGATTTTGATGAACCAAAAAGTGAAGTTATCAAACCAAATTGAAATGACATTCTGCTTTTGAGAACAGATCTTTTATCAAAGTACATAACCATCATCTTTATTCAATTTAATTAATTTGTAAAGACATTACTATTTATAACATAAAAATATATTTTTATGTGATCAGTGAGAATAATAAATTGGCCACAGGATGGCACTTCCGATTCTGTTCAACATCAAGTGAAGAAGAACTGAATTATTACAAAAGAAACAAGTATTCACATTTTGTCGTCATACCTTATACATGCATTACACGTATATTTGAAAGGTTATTTCTGAAACTCTTCAATGAATCTGCAGACAAGTAGTCAAAGACAACTCCCTCTGGTTTTGGTGGTGTGGTTCAGGCAGAACAAGGAAACCACAACATTCTGGGTTTAGTATTTACCCTGAGCGGCTGTTCTGTGGTTCTCCACTAGATGGCAGTAACAAAAAGTAAACTGAGCAGACAGCCAGTGTTGTTTATGTCAAAGATTTAAGTTGCATTAGTTTGATGCTTTGGCTCATGACGCTTCGCCACAAAACGCTCATCTACAGTAGAGTGAGTAACAGCACTGGGAAGTACATTTGCACAATTTCTGTAGCCTCCTTAATTACAATGTTGAGGTGGAGTCCAACTCTTTTATTGTATTGGCAGTCACAAACTTTCCTCACCTGCCAGTGTAAAGATAGAAGAGCGGGTTGTGGAGGAGAAAGGAAGAGCTCAAGCTAAAACTAACTCAATGTGAGCTTGCTGTTGATTTAAGTGACTCAGGAAACAAAATATTTTGTACTCAATATACAGAGAGAGGACCAGGAAACTCTCGGGAGGACCCTGTGAGGAGTCGATGTTTCCCGCCCCGAACTGTTGCCACCTGACAGGGCGCCATGTTGGACTGTAGCGGTTGTCTGCTGGACATCCACTCACAGCCTCTCCCCACCATTCCTCACCCAGTCTTCAGCTCTCCGTTCTTCATGCAGATCCAGTGAACTTGGGAGTACCAACTAACCTTACATGTTGCACTGTTTGACAAAAGGAGAATCATGATTTTTCTATTCTACTCAGAATCAAGGTCGTTCTTTTAATGAAAAACACATTTATTGTATTCCTTTTTGTCTATGTGCCGACAAAATCAACAATATGACAGGTAGAGGTAGGCCTACTTTAGATGAGTGTGTGTGTGTGTGTGTGTGTGTGTGTGTGTGTGTGTGTGTGTGTGTGTGTGTGTGTGTGTGTGTGTGGAGTAGGTTACCCATTTCACATTCAACATAATATAACTAAGCTACAAGACTTTAAAACAATGCATGTTAACTAGGGCTGTTAATCAATTAAAAAATGTTCATCCCGATCAATCACATTATTGTCCAGTTAACTCACGATTAAGATCAAAGGATTTTGCGTTTACTCGTTATTATCTCCTTAATTTTGAAAGCCCTACTGTTGCTCGGGAAATGACAGTATAGTGGCTATGGACGGAAATAACTGTCCAATCAGAGCTGAGTATTTAAATGATGTGCTTAATACTGAGAAGTTAAACAAGTACATTGCTGTCTTACCATGGTGAGGAAGGCCAGGGCCTCGTCTCGGTAGCCCAGCCTCAGGTACACGTAGGTGGGGAGGTCGTACTCCTTCGAGGTCAGCGAGGCGACGCGGAACGACTCTCGGATCCTGTGCTGGGAGAAGTGCAGGTTGCTGATGCTGTTGGTGTGACTTTTCCGGATCGCCACGGAGGGGAAGAGCGCCGTGCTGCTGTTCCACAGCCACAGCAGCTCGTCGTTCCTCAGCCTCTCCAGCAAGGGGCAGAAGCCCGTGTAGTTCTGCTCATGCAGGTTGTAGTTGTGACAGTCGGGGTAGAGGTAGAAACCCCAGAGGCCGTTGGGGCGAAGGCGCGTCCCCAGCTGGATAGTTCTCTGCATGAACGCCTTGGCGCTCTTCTCAAACCGCCGCCGTGCCAGCTCCTCCACCTGTGCCGCCGTCACGTTGACGTACGCCTTGGCGGTCAGCTCCCTCGACTTGCGCCGGTAGATGTCCTTCTTGTGCCAGTTCCGGCTCCACTGAGGCCGCCAGAACTCCCAGTCAATGACGGCCAGGCCGCGGAAGTCCTCTGAGGGGATGAAGTGGGTGATGTCCTGATAGGCTTTGAACAGGTGCTGGTCCAGGCTGCAGTTCTGCGGCAGGCCGCCATGCACAGCAGCGCCCTGCGGCGTGTAGTGGGGGTAGTAACCCAGCCGGTTGGCGTAGAAGATGGTGACGTTCTGGCCCGTCCAATCAGCACGGGGGCTCCCGTGGATGTGGAAGAGGCGGTCGGCGTTGGTGGTGATGTTGTACTTGATGGTGCACATGTCCAGCGGGGCGTTCCAGGCGGCGATGAAGGGCTTCCGGCCAATCAGAGGCAGCTTGGCGGGTTTCTGACCGAAGGCGGCATGGAAGAGCAGAAGCAGCCAGGAGCAGGTGAGGGCGACAGGTACGACGTGGTGGGAAGAGGATGTCCCGCCCACTGGCACCACAGGCATCCTGGGGTTCAGGAGGAGCAGCTGTCAATCATCCTGAGGAGGGATAGG
Organism: Perca fluviatilis; assembly: GCF_010015445.1. Classification (NCBI taxonomy): domain Eukaryota; kingdom Metazoa; phylum Chordata; class Actinopteri; order Perciformes; family Percidae; genus Perca; species Perca fluviatilis. Next base: position 6,429,065 of record NC_053119.1, on the reverse strand, counting down.
GGGGAAGGCAGAGAAAAAAAAAACTTTTTTTCCCAAATTTCTTTTAGCAAAGACAGTTTTAGCTCCCATGATTCTCATGACCACAGCTGTTATATAAATTGTTTTATTTTATTGTCTTGATTCTGTGGTTTCTTTCTCTCAAGGTCTGTAATCTGTTATACTATGGGCAACATTTGTTCCACGATTTTCCGACCTCGGGGTTTAGACGCGTCTCCTGCAGAATTTCACAAAGCTGACAGAATAAAAAGCAGATGCACAAAACCCAAAGTTTTTTTTAATGACAGTGTGAAGTGTTTAAGCCCATCTGCTGAAGTCTCTTCAACTTCAATTGACCTTCTGACTGTGTTTATATCGTTCGATGAGTTTATGGAAGTCACAGCTGGATGAACTCAACAGTTCCTCTGAATTTACTCCAAATTGGTCATCCACAGCTTCTGTCTTGTAAATGAACGTCTGTTTTACTGTCAGAGTTAAAGCACAATAGCGGATCGTGAAAGCTTTTGCATATGCTTTTACATGTGATTTTATGAGCCAGTTGTTTTTTTTCCATGTTCAAGTCTGTTAAGACATCTGGGATGTAGTCGGCACGCTGACATTTTGCATGAATTAAATCCTCATTTATTTTCCAGCTGTTGACATTTTATTTAAAATTCCTTGGAGAGATAATAGTTTTCAGAGAGTGTGTTGGTATACAATAGGATGCAATAAGATAGATAGATAGATAGATAGATAGATAGATGCAGCCCGAAACGACTGCTTTTCCTTCTGCTTTCTACCTACTGCAGCTTTAACTATTGATCTTTTTGTTCCCCATAATTCCTCATATTTTTAATGAGCACTCTTTCCACTTCAACTTTCAATCGTTAGCAATAATTTAGACTTTTGTTCTAATTTTATTTTACTTAGTTATTACTTAACTTTTATTGGCTATTTTTTTCCTTGTAATTCCGTCTCTTATGTGGATTTACAACGGGGAAAATAAGTATTGAACACGTCAACATTTTCCCCAGTAAATATATTTCCGATGGGGCTATTGGAATGAAATTTTCACCAGATGTCAGTAACAACCCAAGTAATCCACACATACATACAAGAAATCAAAAGATGTATGTCCATGACAAAAGTTATGTGTAATAAAGTGGAATGATAATGGGAATAAATATTGAACACATGAAGAAAATGGGGTGTAAAAAGGCATGGGAAGCCAAACTTGAATCTAATCTAATAAACCAGCTGAAATCTGTCAGTATTTAGGAAGAAATCCTGCCCCCTATTAGTGCAAATTAATATCAGCTGGATTAGTCCTAATTGATGGCCTATAAAAGGTTTCTCATTACCAAGGTGTCACTCAAGAAGCATTTCATGATGGGTAAAAGCGAGAAAAGAGCTGACCTTCGCAAGCTTATTGTAGAAAAACATACAGATGGCATTGGTTTCAGACAAATATATAAACTTCTGAAAGTTCCAGTGAGCACTGTTGGGGCCATTAAGAAAGTGGAAAGAACATAATTTCACCATTAACCAGCCACGACCAGGTGCTCCTCGCAAGATTTCTGACAGAGGAGTCCATAGAACACTTAGAAGAGTTGTCGAAGAACCAAGGACCACTCGCGGAGATCTTCAGAAAGATCTGGAAGAAGCAGGTACAGTTGTTTCAAAGCAATTAGTAATGCACTCAACCGCAATGGCCTCTATGCACGCACACCACGCAATACACCACTGCTCAAGAAAAGGCATGTGGAAGCTCGCTTAAAGTTTGCTGCACAACACCTGGACAAGCCAATGACAAACTGGGAGAATATAATCTGGTCAGATGAGACCAAAATTGAACTCTTTGGCTGTCACAGCATACACCATGTTTGGAGGAGAAATGGCACTGCACATCACCCTAAAAACACCATACCAACAGTGAAGTTTGGAGGTGGGAGCATCATTGTGTGGGGCTGTTTTTGAGCATCTGGCACTGGCAGACTTCATATAATTGAAGGAAGGATGAATGGAGAAATGTACCGTGACATTCTTGCTAAGAATGTGTTGCCATCCACCAGGATGCTGAAGATGAAACAAGGGTGGACATTTCAGCAAGACAATGATCCCAAACACACAGCCAAGGAAACTCTCAATTGGTTTCAGAGAAAGAAAATTAGAATGGCCCCAGTCAATCACCTGACTTGAATCCAATTAAAAACCTCTGGAAAGAACTGAAGATCAGAGTTCATAGAAAATGCCCTCAGAACCTTCAAGATTTGAAGACAGTTTGTGTGGAAGACTGGTTAAAAAAATCACAGCTGAGCAATGTGTGCGACTAGTTTCTTCATACAGGAGGCGTCTTGAAGCGGTCTTTACCAACAAAGGCTTTTCTACTAAGTATTAAATAAATTTCAGCAAGTGTGTGTTCAATACTTTTTCCCTGTGTCATTTCACTTTATAACACACAACTTAATTTATGGACTTATTTGTTTTGATATCTTTGTATGTGTGGATTACTTGGGTTGTTACTGACATCTGGTGAAAATGTCATGCCTATAGCCCCATCAGAAATATCTTTACTGAGAAAAATGTTGACGTGTTCAATACTTATTTTCCTGTTTCAATTTCATATCCTAAACCAGTGAACGTCAACTGGCGGCACGCAGGACAGATCCGGCCCGCCAAAGCTTTTAGTCTGGCCCACAGAATAATCATGAATTCACAAAATGTAAAGAGGGAAAAAATGCGTTCTGTTATTTATCATTTCAAGCATTTAGAGCAAAAACCCAGCCCCCTGTATTTGCATCTCTATTCACATGCTGGGATTCTGTACAGCGATGCCCGAGCTCCACACACACAGCTGAGCCGAGATGTGTGTGCGTTAAAACACACACACAGCTGAGCCGAGATGTGTGTGCGTTAAAACACGCAGTATCTGACTGGGAACGATACAGAGAGGATTAGCTACCAACGGCCGCTGGGGCAGATGAACTCACGCTGGTCTCTTTTCTATAAATAGGCTACAATAAAACCTTTGTGAGTAGAAAGTCAATACTTATCAATGCACTCACCTGTGTAGACCGGCATAAACATGTAGAAAAGGATATTTCAATCTGCTCTGTCTGCTCAGTCCACTCTTGTCCACCACACTGTTTTACGCAAATACAGCTCTACTCTGCAAATAGCGGTTTTTAGTCTGAGATGCATTTTTTTGCCAACCAACAGTGTAATATTTCATTATGCAGTCATTTCTTTTAAAAACTAAAAAGTTTTGGATCAATTTTTACTTCTTCCAACCACATGTTAAATAAAGAGTTTATGTTGATTTACATATTACAATAATATCATAATCCTACAATGATTCATTGTGAAAACTAAACTTTACTACCTTGGCCATGGTCATCATCAAAAAAGCGAATTAGTACATTCATGATTTTGTCCATGTTGATATTAGCTGCTTTATTTACATTTATTAAAAACGTCGCAACGTCGCATTAGTCTAGCGGAGCGGTAAATCTATGGAGGTATTATAAGTGGCTACTTAATATTAAGGGTGGGGGAAAAAATCAATACAGCATAGTATCGCAATATTTTTCGTGGCAATACTGTATCGATACACAGATGCCAAGTATCGATCTTTTATGTTATATGTGTTGGTCAGTCTGTCTGCTTGACAATCCGATTTTGCAGCAATAAAATTGAAGTGAGATGAGCAGACAGAGAAATGTATATTTTTAGATAAAACAGATGTTGACAAAATTTTCCTTTGGGGACATCATTTGAAATTGGGAAAAATTTGAAGTTATAAAAAAGGTAATACATTGCAATATATCGCAGAATATTGCAATATGTTTAAAATCGCAATAATATCGTATCGTGACATAGGTATCGTGATGATATCGTATCGTGAGGCCTCTGGTGATTCCCACCCCTACTTAATATGCACGTGATGTTCGTAAACATAATCGTTATGTTTGAGTTCTTCATTCTTGATGATGATGATGCTGGTTGTATTATTTTGCAACAGCATCTTTCATTGCGAATGAGGCATACATGACGAGTGCATAGCCTGCTTATCAGTCCATTCATCATTAAAGCTGGGCTTTTGGCTTTTCCACGTCAACTTTTCCCTTCAGCCTCTTTGACAGTGACATGTTTACCTGACAACAGCCATTTCTTTCTGCAAGCATTTTCCACCAATCAGGACGCTGCATACTACAATAATGTTTCCATAATCACAGACTTTAACCATCACTCCTCAGTGAACTGCCTCCTAGTCTGAGATCATTTTCTAGTTAAACAGCCAGTTATCATTATGGAGTTTCCATGTTTTCTAGGAGTTTGCGCACACTAATACATATAAAAAAAAATATAGCATTAATTCAGTAAGAAAGTGAAAATTTCAAACAAGAATAGGTGTATTAGGTATAAATTCATTTTATTTCAAAGTCCGGCCCCCAGAGTGTCTGCTTAGAAAAATTCTGGCCCTTGAAAAAAATGTAGTTGATGACCCCTGTCCTAAACCATCGAGACATAAATAGTTCCTGGCTCATTTCCATGACACCCAGGGGTCAGAGGTCACAGAGAGGAAGTCGGTTGACACCCAGGGATTGAAACGAGGACTTCAGCTGAACAAACCGCTGCTTTCCTGTCCACATCTAGTCCTCCTCTGACCAGAGCTGAAGCCTCAGACCATAATGAAAGGCTTCCCTGCCAAATGTCTCAGTGAGGTTAAGCGTTTGCTGTGTCTCTGCGTCCCATATACAGATAGTTGAACCAAACATCCAGTCAGAGAGCGCACAGAGAGACGAAATCAGACGTCGGATTTCTTTCTGTGTCATGTTTACTCCTCACTGGTGGACTTTTCATCAATGGCAGAGCAGAGGTGACAATCAAATTTACTCTGGACATTATTTGGACTTTGATAACTTTACTTTGATTGTAAAGGTTTCTTAGTACTAACCTTGAACTTACTTACTTGCCACTTCGAGGAAACGGGTGAAAGCGTGACAGGAAGGTGTGGAAGAAGGTTAGAACGGATATTCTCCCCTAGGAAGGTAGTATGGGACAAGGAAAAAAATTAATATTCCATAAGTAAAGAATGTAAGCATCAATGCATTTTAAGGCAATTTTTGCCAACCAACAAAGTTAATTATTTTTATCATATTAAGTTTTTTAATTTTTTTAACAAAAAAATTTTGTTTGATCAATTTTTACTTCTTCCAACCACATGTTAAATAAAGAGTTTATGTTGATTTACATATTACAATAATATCATAATCCTACAATGATTCATTGTGAAAACTAAACTTTACTACCTTGGCCATGGTCATCATCAAAAAAGCGAATTAGTACATTCATGATTTTGTCCATGTTGATATTAGCTGCTTTATTTACATTTATTAAAAACGTCGCATTGTTTATCATTTCATATAGCTGGACGTCTAAACTCTGGGACAAGGCCGTTACGTTTAAATACCTGCCATGCTGATTCCAAACAGACAGCTTTGATAAGGCAGTTTGGGCTTCAGATAGCTTTTACAAATCATGTTCCGCTATGAACGTGCACACAAGTAGGCTTATTGTATCACGGTCGGTCAGTAAAGGAATAGTCGCAGTGTTAACGGTAGCGGTCGTTGCCGGTAACGTACTCGTATGACAGAGGGCACGGCACGAAGCTTTGGGAGTAGCATGTAATGACTAGCAAGCTCTTTCTTACCGCTGCCGCCGTCCAGTGTCTTTCTTCAACATGCGCTGCAGAGGCACCTGGCTCCCTCAATTTGAGGCACCAAGTGCTAAACGGCTTCCGGTCTCCACCCTTTTCTTCTTGTCCTCCATTCATGCCCAGTGCCATTTGTTTTAACCACTTTCTCAACTAAAGCTGCCTGTATCTACATGCTCCAAGTTTGATAAACTTTGCCACACCGGCACTGCACTCTGACATTTCAGCAAAGACCCGCCCTACTTTGCATCTGATTGGCTAGAACTCGTTTCATTGGTTGGTGGAACTCGTTTCATTGGTTGGTGGAAGTTCGATGATTGGTTAAATCCATAGACAGTATGGTTAAATCCAGCGCATCAAAACAAATCCCACGTGGACTTTTTTATTTATTTATTTTTCTAAAATAGTCATAAGCCAGAAATCGGGCACCAGGCCCGAGTACTTACTATAATGTATATATATACTATAATGTATATATATTACTATAATGTATATATATACTATAATACTATAATATATATACTATAATATAATGTCTAGTACGTTTGACACTTTACTTTGAATATAATTCTAAATGTAACTTTAAATATTACTACTTACCTTGAACTTACTTACTTACTTATATACTTACTAACTAATTAACTAACTAAATTACTTCCTAACTTATTTATTTACTTACTTATTTACCTACTTACTAACTTATTTTCTTACTTTCTTACTAACTAACTAACTAACTAACTAATAGTTCTTAACTGAATGTCTATTAAGTAAGTTTGACTCTTTACTTTAAATATAATTTTAAATATAACTTTAAATATTACTACTTACCATGAACTTACTTACTTCTTTACTTACCTACTAACTTACTATCTAACTAACTTACCTACTAAGTAATTATTATTTTGTCATTGATTAATCTGCAGATTAGTTTTTTCATAATCTCTTATTTAACGATTTGTATGCTAATGCATTAGCGCTACTATTATCTAAGAACGTTTATGCTAAAGTATTTGCATACAACCAGCTGAAGAAAATGTATGCTAAAGCTTGAGGGCCTACTTTCTTGCTAAAGCGTTAGCATGTGGCATTAAAGTTAGTTAAAGTGTTTTAACTTCAGCTCTCACTTTACAAGGTATAAGCTAACATGTTAGCATGGAGAATGCTGTTGCTAAACAAAGTGTACGATAAACATGTAACCCCTTTTTGAAAGGTAACAAGGCTGTTTTGTTGTGGCCTAGTAACAGTGTCATCACAACTTCAACTGTCATAACGTCATATTGTGTTTTACACTTCCCAGTGTTGAAAATACCATCTCATCAGTTCATCCTGACGCTAGCAGCCTGTTCTGTACTTCTGCATGAGTTAGTATGTTAGTATGAAAAGTTCTATAAAGTTTATGGGAGTTTTTTTTTTTTCCTATCTGAGTTATGTTGGTTTGGAATCAAAGGCTTTTCCTTTCTTTGTGCTCCTGCCAGTTTTCCCCCTGTAGGTTTGGAAATATTTCTGCCCTTTGTGAAAGCAGATAATTTTTCAAAGCCGACTATACTACAGCGTAACACTGAATGTATTCCAGAGCAGGCTTGATATGATGAGAGGAATGTTTCTGATTATTCTCTTTGTAGGCTTTCTATTTGAGCATGAACTCTACTCGCAGCTGATCCTGGTTGGGCGACATCAAGGTGTGACAGATCTCTACTATGATGCTTCACTGGCTCTGTGGCTACCATCATGGATCACTTTACAGATAAGTTCCCTTCTCAATATGCAACACTGGGAAATACACATGGGTTCGTGCTATCGACTGTCTACACTTGATACGTTTCAGCTGCATTTTTCAGTCGACCGTCTCCCAGATGTTTGTTTGCAGAACATATATGCTTCAGTTTTGATCAGTACATATATTAACCCTTGTGTTGTCCCTGGGTCAAATTTGACCCGTTTTCAAAGTTTTTATATATATATATAAATATATATATTTCTTTTTTTTACTAAATTGCCCAAAAATAACATGGATATATGTCGTATGGAAGCCATAACCATAAAAAAAGATTATTTCCTTAAAATTGGGTGTTTTATTCAATTTTATAGCATTTGAAAAAAGAAGTTTAAATGGTTTAAAGACCTCATATTATGCTCATTTTCAGGTTCATAATTGTATTAAGAGGTTGTACCAGAATAGGTTTACATGGTTTAATTTTCAAAAAACACCATCTTTTTGTTGTACTGCACATTGCCGCAGCTCCTCTTTTCACCCTGTGTGTTGAGCTCTCTGTTTTAGCTACAGAGTGAGACATCTCACTTCTGTTCCATCTTTGTTGGGAGTCGCACATGTGCAGTACCTAGGTAAGGACTACTAGCCAGTCAGAAGCAGAGTATGAGAGCGTGCCATGCTAGCAGCTAGGCGAGCATTATAACGTGTGTTACAAAGTGACCACGTTTGTCTCTGAAGTAAAGGCTGGACTACAATAGAGCTGTTTGGAGCCGTTAGAGAACAGTGTTTTCTGTTGGAGATGGTAAGTCCCTTTGGGGTGGACTTTGGGCTTTTTCACTTTGTAAACCTATAACATGCACACACAAAAAAGCGTTGTAAACAGTGACAAAAACGTTTTAAAAAAGCGCCAAAAAAGGTTAATTTTCAATTTTAAACCAGATGGACAACAATTTCATGGTCAATGGAAAGACAACACGAGGGTTAAAAGTTAGGTGCGTAATGTACTTGAACAAACGGCCAATACCATCGTGTTTCAGGTGAGCACAGTTTTCTGGTGGAGATTCAAAATAAATGCTTAAAACTGCCATGCGACCACAGTCTGGGTCCACCTGGAGGCTGAATTGAATCAAGTCTTTGTTTGCTACTGTCAAAAGTTGTTATTGCGATAAAAGACGGAGGGAGCAGCCTCAGGTTTAACACATTGGAGTTCATGTTTAAAGTCTGGCTTTGTGTCAAAGTGCATTATTTATCCGGAGGAGCTTGGAGCCGCAGGCTGGTCTGGCATCGATTAAGATAAGAGTTTGTTGATGTCTGTGGTACTTGTGGAATGGCTGCAATCATTCAACAAAAACAAGAAAGAGAGAAACCGTCTAATTTTCAGTGTCTCTGTTGGAAAATTGGGGTGAACTTGAGGCACACTTGCCAGTGTCTGAAGTGTAGACGGTTCCCTGAACCAGATGAGGATGCCGGGGCAAAGGTCCAGAGGAAGAGTCGATGTTTGCACAACACCTTGCAGTTCTCTGTAACCCTGCACAGCCGATAACAGATCAGTTCATGATCTTTTCTCGTGTGTTCCCGTGAAGACTGAAGCCAGTTTTCTTATCTTTGATGTGGTGCGCAGTGTGCACGACCTCAACTACCTCAAAGGAGCTCATTTTACGCCATTTACTCCTGGAACACGAGTGCATTTCATGCCCAAATAAAGCATTTTGAACTAGGGCTGCACGATTATGGCCAAAATGATAATCACGATTATTTTGATCAATATTGAGATCACGATTAATTATCACGATTATTTGTTGATTTTAGCCAAAACTAAATTTTATTGTCACATAATTATATAATTATAACTGCTTTTACATCCATATTGTGCTACATTCCTACTAATACATCCATATTGTGCTACATTCCTACTAATACATCCATATTGTGCTACATTCCTCCTTTATTGAAGGATACTGTGAAGGAGTATGCCATTTCAGCTGTTGTGCGACCGCTTTCCACACATGCATGTTTGCCGTGAAAGATACAGGCAACGCAATTTTCTGTTCACGTTAACGGCGCATGTGGTGCCCGGTATCTACCAGACGAAATAGCTACACGGATTTCTGTGGCTCATTACACCGCCACTTAGCTACGTTCGCGCTTGCTCTGATGCTCCGAAACCCACGTTAGAGGCAACATAAACATCGCTGAATGTCACGCTAGTAAACACTAATAACACGTTACACAGCAGCTAACGTTAGCCTACCGTTAGCCACAGTAGTAACTGGATTAAACACGGCTAAAATGCTGACTGCTAAACAGTGTAGTGTGTCTGTATTTCACTGTAGGTTTCCAACAGCGGGACGTCCAACAGTCTGCTGCTAAAGCTATGAGCTAAAAGACACAAACTAGCACTGGCCACTGCTGTTGTCTGAAAAACAACACAGACGGGACAAAACGTTGCGTTTACTGGTAAACTGGTAAACATTGTGACCGGCTTATGATGACCGACTGCTATCCCTTTACCTTCTAACGGTGCAGAAGGGAACAGCTCTGATTGGCTCATGGAGACATGTGATCAGACAGTGGTTTATGGAGCGCTAGATTGGCTTTGCAAAAACTGTTCTATGAACGGAATGACGCATTTTAAATATCGCTCGATCACGCAAATTTGATCGTGGGAAGCCAAAATCGTGATCGTGATTAAAATTCGATTAATTGTGCAGCCCTATTTTGAACTCAGGAGTAAATGAAGCTGGCAGTTTGATGGAGGCGTTTCTAAGGATGGAAAGTCGAGTGCATTCAGAGATGCCAGGAGAGGAAGAAGCATGTCCTCGGTTTGATGTTTGGGAATCGAGCCGAACCCCTGATGGAGGGGCCGACTGGGGCGGGAGCCAAAATAACAGATTCCCTCACATGCGCCATCTGTCACATAAATATGTTCCAACAACGACGGACGTCACCAAGTCACATTTTTACTCTCAGTCTGATTCTGGCAGCTAGGACGCTTTAGACACCATGAAAGCTTTGGACATTTCATGCTGCTTATCTAACAAGCCTTGTAGACCTGAATCTGCTGGGGGAAAATACATGCAGATACATGCATGTTGTACAAGTCTCTACTAGTTGATCTCTGAAGAGATTCATTGGAATGGTTTCCTACAAGATGGGAACTCAACCTTTAAACTGATGGTATGATTTGGAAACTGCTCAGCAACTTGTCGTACTGGTTGTACGTTTTTATTTTATTATTATTTATTAGTCAAAGATGAGGTGGTATTACAAATGAAATTGGATATCTATCTATGGAAAAGCAGATATTTCCAAAATGTAGTATCAATAACTTTTGAAAATTTAAGATTTATGCGATTTTGACTAATGGCTGAAAAGCACTACCTAGGCATTAGATTCTGGGTTTAGTATCACGATGCCATTACAAAAGATTAACACAGATTTTTATTTTTTAGGGGTGCCGGGATTAAGTTTAGGGGTGCCCCCTAAAAAGGGCTAATATCGCCCCTGCTATTGACTGTATATTAGTCTATATCCACGACCTTCCACTTCTGGGATTACTCCGTTGCCGCCCGAAATTCCGCCCGATGTCCTTCTTTTCGGCCGGATGTCCGTTACTTTGTGTTGGCGTTCTAAACTCTGGTGGATTCATGAGGACTATGGTTAACTGCTCCTCAGATCTCTGCAGGGTAAATCCAGACAGCTAGCTAGACTATCTGTCCAATCTGAGTTTTCTGTTGCACGAATAAAACAACTTTTGAACGTACACGTTCCACCAAAACAAGTTCCTTCCTGAGGCTACTTTACCATGGCTCCGTGCAGATTGGTTTAAAGAAATGCCAATAAACCGGAACGTTTTTCACCTATCTCAGAATGCTGTGTCTGGCAATGCAAGACTAACTGTGGTTTAAAGGGTTTTTGCAACTGATTTATTCAAGTGCTTTATCAGACCGAGGGTGGTCTCAACACACAGAGGAGCCCTCTGATGCTTCAACTGAAAATGAACCATTAAATAAATCCTCCACACTGGACTGTAGCTCGTCTCCTCCATCACCTCTTAAAACACTCAGTAACACAACCCTGCATCAGGACTTTCCGTGAATCTCACACACAGATTGGTTAAACCATGTTAACCAGAGCAAAGAGAAGCGTTTCAACAAATATTCCTGGTGACTGAATGTGGTGGTGATTCATGTTCCTCACACGAGAGCCTAAAAACAAAAACTGGAGGACGGGAACCACCAAGGATGAAATCTTTCCACTCCAGCAGAGCCAAGCGCTAATCGCAGCACCCGGTGAGCACCGAGGCTCCAGAAACCCCTCTGCCAGGACGATGGCGATTGGTCAGTTTGGGTTTTGGGGTTTGGGGAGGATTTTTCAGATGGAGAAAACAGATGGATGACCTCAGAGGAAGAGAGAGAAAACTAAAAATCTTGATATTTTTCGAGGGGAAACTACATGACGAGCCTCTTGATTGACTATTATGGATCTTGACTTTTTCCAAGATATCCTTTTGTTGTTGCCTCGATATCAGAGCTCTACTCATTCATAGCAACTTCCTGTTGGTTCCCTGTTCACTGACAAAAGGGGCATCAATTCAAACCGTCCATCAAGGAGGAAGGTGGAGGAAGACGTTTTATCAGCACAGACTGATGTGAATGTTGTGAAAACCTTTTGTAAATTCCCCCCAGCAAAAGGGGAAATCATTTATTTTTCAATTCAGGTGTTGCAGCAGCTCAAAGACAACAGAACGGGTAAATAGGGAAGTAAAAAAAAAAAGATAATAAAAGGTTTGTACAGCTAGAATAAGAATTCAGGTAGAAATAGAAACTATGCAATTAAACACAAAGTTACGAGGTAAAGTGAAAGAGGTGTGGATAATGAATGGTATAATGTGATTAAGTAATGACACTTAGTGTTGTCTCTATTAATATTAGAAATAGAATATAGTATTTATGTAGGAAGACAGTTTAACATATTAACACAATATGATGTAGTATAGTCTAGTAAATAGTAGGGTTATAATATATAGGGGTGGGAAAAATAATCGATTCTTAGATGCATCGCGATTCTCTTTAGAACGATTCGATGCTCGATTCTGATAAGTTAATAATAATAAAAAAATGTTTTAAATGTCTGTATTTTTATTTAAAAGTGACTGTCTCCAATACAAGTACAAATCAGAAAACAGAGTGACTGAAAGAGGATGGGATAATGGACAACAACTTAGAGTTAAGGCAAGAGTACAGAAAAAAAAAAACACAAAAATGGCCAAAAGGAAAAAATATATATATTTGTATACATACACATGATCTAATAAGACATACATAAAATAATTAGGCAAAACACATATAGTCTTTTCATCTACTTTATCACATTACATCTGACCACCTCATGTTTCATGTTCTGAGAAGCCAATTCTCCACCTTTAAACATGACTGAGCCTCTGACATGGAAGATGACTGGGAGAGAAGGGGACGTTCACAAGCAAGTTTAAGGCCTTAAGCATGGAATAACTACAAAACAAAAATCTCAGTAGACAAAACATTTCATTAAAACTTGTGTGGGACAAATATATGTCAAAATCAAAGCTTTGTCTAACTGCTTTGTCTAGGAAGTGATTAGCAAACTCAGATTTATATGTATATTTTTAAAATCACGCATGGAAATAAAAAAATTGTTGCATCGAGATGCATCGATAATCAGTTTAGAATCGAATCGTTGGCCTCTGAATCAGAATCAAATTGTGAGGTGCCAAGAGATTCCCACCCCTAATAATATACATATCTACTGTGTAAATATTATGAGGTTCTGTGAAGCTTTTAAGTGAGAATATTCAAGCATGTTTGTATTTTCTTTTCAAGATTTTCATCTAAGATCACTAAATCCTAACCCTTAAGATAATGTATATTGGCACATGCTTTTATACACACGCTTTTATACACACATACAACGTGAATAAGAGCTAGAGCGATTTTTGAGGCAGATACCAATATCAATATTTCTTATATGCAATATTCACAAAATGTCCCCTTGTTTTCAAAATAAACTGCTCCTGTGCTGCTGTACCATGTGAAGCTCCTCTCTGGGGGATCAATACAATGCAACTGAACCATCTTTTTACGTATTAGTGGAAGAAGTTCTTCACTGAATCACCGGAGGGCAGAGCATCCCTCACATTAACTCATCTTTTGCGCGTGTCATTTCACTGCAGAGCTTAGTGCTCTAAGTCTTAATATATCCTGAATCTAAGACTCTCCCTGCTTTCGGCTTTTGATCTTTAACCCCAGACACGTTAACCCTCCGTCTCTCTGTGGAGGGCGGACTGAAAAACAACATGCTCCCTTAAACAGAAAAGAACTTTTTATAGCCGCCTGTGATGAACTTTCATCCAGCTGCTCTCGCTGACATTCCTCGAAAACCGTGCCCTCCCGTGTTGTCGGCTCTTCTGACTCTTTACTGTAAGTCTTTATGAGTCAGAGCGTCTGCTAAATGACGGAAACTCCACCTAAATGGGACCTTTTAATGTCTCCATTATGACTGATGTGCAGCTTTTGAGCAGAACGTTATTGCCTGCTGGGTAAAAAAAAAACACCACTCAGAGACTTGAAAAATGCGCTGCTGTGCGTCCAATTTCTGTGCGAAACTTTCTCCACTGCAAGGGTATTGTTAAGGGTGAGCCAACATTCCTGGCATGGCAGGGCGCTCTCCCCCCTCCTCCTTCCCCTTCCTGCATCACCCAGAACAGACGCTCATGCCATGCTGTAGCACATATAGGGTTCCCGCCTCCCTCAGGGTTTTTAAAAATACACTTTACGTCCTCTGTGGCAAAAACAAAAGCTGCAAACTTGATTCTTCTTTAGCTTTATACAAATGAGAGTTAGTTACCTGGCACTTGAGTTTAACAGCTCACCTGTAGATGCTGCACACAACCCGATAATCAGCAGTCCGGGGGGAAGGTGGGGGTCTGTTCTTCGGGGGTCACCGCAGAGGTCATGGTGGCCCTCCGCGCCGTACGTCCGACAGGCCTGTGGTCATTCCCCTCTGAGAGTCTGGAAACACAAGACAGCCATCCACACTTATATACAGCCCGGAGAGGAGAGGGAGGAGAGAGTGTCAGCACCACAACACAGCGATTAGAGAGCAGAGAGGGAAGGGGGGAGGGGGGCGAGAGACTTAGAGACGCACTGTAAAGATAGAGAGAGACAGAGTGAGAGAGAGAGAGAGAGAGAGATTTTAAATCCCTGTGAGTTTTCTGAGCTCCTCTGAGGTCTGATCCTCTCTGGAAGAAAAGGCTCAACTCATCAGGAAGACAGACAGAAACACAGTCAACAACAATTTTCCATGCACAAATGTGTGTGTATATATGTCTGTGTGTCAGTACATTTACTCAAGTTTTGTACTTAGGTACAGTACAATTTTGAGGTACTTGCACTTTACATATTTATGTATGTATTTGAAATACGAAGGGTGACTGTATTCTATGTATATGTAACTTTATAGCTTTTATGGTCAACATTAAAGGTTTTTTGCTGAGTTTAGGATGTCATTTTTGGGGATTTGGAAGTTACCAAAACTGGAGCGGAAACGTCTGAACAAGCAGGGAGGGCGTGAGGTCTTCCTGAAATGTACAATAGATGCTGCGGTTCTTCTGCAGTTGCTGCGCTGCTTGCACTCTTGCAGCCATTCTTTCTCTCAAATGTTTGCTGAACATTCGAACAGGGAATCACATACAGAACATGCCAGTCCGCTCCTTCTAAAACCAGTTTATTAAGTGGAACCACATAAACTCAAAAACCTAAGTGTCACGGTTGGGGACACAACTCAGACGCAGAAACTGAAGTGGTGCAAAAAGAATGTGTTTATTTGATTTTGAGTGAGAGAGTTGGTAGCGGGAGGGGGGGGGAACTGGGTTCGTAATTGACTGGACACTGGCAGTTGAGGTGGCGAGGGAAGACTGGGTCCGTAGCTGGCTGGAGACTGGTAGTAGAGATGGCTGGGTCCGAGGTAAGGTTGAGCTGGCAGGAGTTTCTCATGCTACGTTTACACGTGGCCAGCTATTTTCATAAACGGACATTTCAACCTCTCGGTTTTCAGAAAAGTGTTCGTTTATATGTACCCGTGTATATATGCCGTTAATGCAGTCAAGAGCACGCCAGACCTGTAGGTGGCGGTGTAACGAGAAGCTCAAGCCCACGTTAGCCAATCAGAATCCCAAAAATAGCAACAACAGCAACCAATCACGTCCTCTTTCTCTCTCTCGGCTGCCTAAACCTCCGTTTGTCTCGGTTTACATGCAAACGAAGTTTTCCAAAATCTCCACTTTGAGCGGAGTTTTTAGAAATAATCGTTTTCTGTGATAAAAACGGGGTTTTTGTGTAAATGAGAGGCCAAACCGCAGGAAAATATCTGCCCTTCCCTTCGTGTAAACGGGGCCTGAGGGTGGGTATTTCTGGAACACGGACTGGAAATAACTAACGTGAGCTGGAGTAGTCTCATACTAATCCAGGAGGGAGAGGAAGGTCACACTTGCTATGTTTCCATCCACACGTTTTTATCCGAATTAAGTGATATCGAATGAAAAATGCCTTATGGAAACGGTAAAATTCGATTGAATTTCATGAATATAAACTCAAAGGAAATACGTTCGGTCTCATCGGATTTTATCTTGATCGATATACGGCTTATGCGATAAACGCTGATGGAAACGTTATTTGCGGAAGAAATAATGAATTGCGATTAAGTTTTAGGTCATTTTATGGTTGCAACCCGCCACAAAACGAAGAAGAAGAAGTTTTAGTTCATTTCCGCCCAGTATTTCCACTCTGTTTGCACACATGACAGGCGTCAACAAAGACAGATGGAAGTGGACGAACGAGGAGACGAGAGACTTTTTTAATTTAATTTTCGAGCAAAATATAACGGCTATTTTAGATAGCAAAAATCTAAGAAATGCCATCATTTATCAGGAGCTCGCGAAGGAAATGGCCAACAAAGGTTACGACAAGCCGTGGGACGTCCTGCGGAGTAAATGGAAGGCGCTCAAACGGCGATACACGTCTCAAAAAAAGCGGTGCCGGAGGGAAAATAAAAGGCAAGTTCCACCTTTTTGATGAGCTGGATCAGATCCTCGGCCAAAGGCCCATCGGAGCTTCCTCGGCTTCTATTATTAACAACAACAACTTTTGTCTAGCAAATGTTTGCTTGAATGTTGTGCGATTCAGTGCGAAAATGAATGGAAACACCTCAAAATGTCTCAAATTAATTCGATATACCAATTTAACTGCAAAACAGCATGTGACGTCATCACGCAACAGGTTTTTATTCGCTTTAAAGCCGTTGGATGGAAACACACTTTCACCGGCTTTATTCGCATGAGTTTTTTTTACCGAACTTCAGATAATTCGATTGACAAGTGGATGGAAACTTAGCTACTGGTTCTTAAAGGTAGATGACGAGCTGATGAGATGCAGGTGAGTTGATTTGGAATAGGGACCAGGTGCGGGAAGAGAGCAGCAGGAGAGGGCGTGTCCCCACACTGTGAAGAATGAAGGGGGGCACGGGGTGGCACCGGCCCCCCTGAAATATGATTTTAAAATGACATTTATATCTGCATTTATGTCAAAACCTCGAGACTTTCAAACATCAAAATGTCATTTATTAATATGTATTAGTGTCAAAATGACATATAAACATCTTTTCCTATTCTATTTTACCTCGAAACACTTCCAACGCGCTTGCCTGTCGCGTGAAAAATTGGCGTCGGTTCTACTTCTAGCAGGCACGCGTTATCGGCGCGGCTCCAGACGTGCGTGTCACGCAGCTAGTGTACACGCTCTAACCTGTTAACATGGGCCACGCAGGCAGTGTGCAGGAGCCCTTATTGATTATAGTGAAAGCGTAGTGTCGGAACATCCGCTCCGCATACATTACATCATGCGTGCAATGTAGCCAGCCCGTGAACCTGTAGTATAGAAACGTGTATTGTATTTGGATATGAAATTTGTTTAAAATGGAAACAAGTGGATATGAATAATGAATATTTTTCATTTTTTCAGTTTTATTTAGCAGAATTGTGTTGTGTCGTTCTGTCCTATCCAATATTTCCTATATTTCTAAGCAGATTTTCTATGCTGTATTCTGATGAAATGTCCTCCCGGTGCCACCCCACTTAAAACATCCTGGAACCGCCCCTGCTTAGAACGCAAAGAGAATAGGAAATCGCCAGGGTCTCAAACTGTCACGTGAAAGACATACATCTATTCATTCCTCTGCCAAAATAAACGTGCGGCAGTCTTAACGAGTATCTTCATCTCTTCGCGTACTTCTTAATTTGTACTCTCGCTCGTCGGTGCAGCCGAGTGTCACCGTGCTGATTTAATGACATTACATATGGACCGGGACACTTTGGCTCAGCCTGAGCTCACATTCCAGTGGTTCGCCACGCATATTTACAAGCAGAAGACAAAAAGTCGCGGCGAACTCGATCCCTGCGAGTCCCTCTCTTAAATACACACATGGATTTCCCCCTTTTCAACTGCGTGTTGTCCTCAGTAAATATGTCATCCAACTAAACAGTTTTCACAGTGATTTCCATCCTTGGGAAGAAATGCACCATAGTTTGTATTGTTTAATTGTACATGATCACGTTAGAATGTACTATTATGGGAGAAACCTGACTCTGTCTGTTACTTTCTGTTACTTTTAATTAAAATATTAACATCTTAGATCATCTACGTTTATTCATTATGAGCTTAGAACATCAGAGAGTGTATTTCCACGCTAAGCAGCTTCTAGTGGTGAGGATCTAAGCATGTTTGTTTTCTCTCGAGCGATGACTTACAAACTATCGTCTTTCTGTTTCTGTTTTTGCGTCTTGATTCTGTTTAAATTCAGAGGAACTAACCTGCACACTTATAAGGCTTTTAAATGTTTCGAGCCCGGGTCAAAGACAGGCCGCCAGCCTGCATTAGGCAGCCAGATAAGATGAGACAGCACGGTGTGAGATGACGTTAGCTGGACCCACGTGTTTCTGAGGCATTATCTCAATCTCTTTCTTCTTCTTTTTTTCAAGGTTCAGCTTTATTGCCATTATACAGTACATCATTGCACAAGTGTGTGTGTGTGTGTGTGTGTGTGTGTGTGTGTGTGTGTGTGTGTGTGTTTTTTTTTTTTTTTTTTTATTTGCTGAACTCATCAGCTTCAATAGTCGGTTACACTTTACTTGAAGGTATCTACATAAGAGTGACATGACGCTGTCATGAACGTGTCATAAACATAAACAAGTCCTAAACGTTTATGACATAGCGCTTCTTTTAGTAAGTGTCATTCATTTTTTGTCATGACAAGTTGGTTAGGGTTAGAGTTAGGGTTCATGTGTCATGACTGTGTCATGAAAGCGAGTTAATGATCATCCACACACACAGACACACACACGCACACACACACACACACACACACACACACACACACACACAGTGTCCGGTCAGGCTAAGGTCGAGTCTGCAGCCAATGGGACGCTCCATCAGTTGTGACGGACTGTGGGTGGTAATAACAGGCTCTGCATTTCTGCGTAGGAGCAACATGGGAGAGAGAGAGAGAGAGAGAGAGAGAGAGAGAGAGAGAGAGAGAGAGAGAGAGAGAGAGAGAGAGAGAGAGTTTGTCGGAGGTGAAGAGTAATCTGAGGAACATTGTTTGGTGAAGTCATCTGTGTTTGATGGGGGTGCTCAGCAGCAACGGCACCAAATACTCTCTCCAATGCTTTAAAACGAGCTGTGTGTTTAGTTTTGGGAACTTGCATATTTTCAATCCAGGGGAAATTCGCCTTCAGCTAACTTTTTTTTTCCAGAACGGCTAAAAGCTGTTTTCCATCAGAAGAGCCACAGGAGCCAAAGAGTTCAGGAACTGTAAACGTTTCTCAGCCGTTAAATTAGACAAATGACGAGGAAGTAAATAAAAAGCATTAGGCTCGCAATAAGAAGTAAACAGGAAGACGCGGCATACATGGAGCTGGAGCTATTATTCTGTTTGATTTGTTGCGTTGATTCATGTCATAATGTGATTTGAAATGAATTGATTTGTGATTAATGCAACTTTTGATCCAGTATTGGTAGAGGTGATGATAATTGAACACTGGGGTTACAGATTCCTAAATATGATACTTTTATTTTTCTTTATGGATTCAATGATTTAGATTGTGGTCTTAAAACATCACATTTAGACCTTCATATTTAATGATTGATGAATATTGTGTCGGCCCAAATTAAAGCCCAATGATATTAGAGAGTTATTGCTTTTCAAGAGAAATGTCCTCACGTTTCAAAACATTTTCTGTCCATTAAAAATGTTTTCCGGCATTCTGAAATTATCTTGACGTGGCTGCAAATTAGTTCCCGGGGGCCTGCTGAAAGCGCGCGTGTCGAGAAGCAAAGTTCACCCATGTTCATTTTCTATGGGATGTACAGTATGTCACTTACGATGGCGTTTCCTCAGCTTGGTTTAGCTCGGTTCCTGTTTTTAATGATTCATTTTTGTCAATTTAGGGGTGGTAGGACCACGCGTGACACCCTCGTTTGTGCTACTTTTGTAGCACAAATGTTTTCTTTTAACTGCACAAATCGGCACAAACATAGCACAAACGATTGAGACCATTTTGGGGAGATTTGGACATTGATGGGGGGCTGGGTGACGTTACTGGCCAGAAAATGTAAAGTTGAATTACTTAAAACCCTTAATAGCACAAACGATCATTTTTACGGCACAAACCGGCCACAAAAGTAGCACAAACGAATAGCAGTGTTTTTAATAATTATTTTTGGATGAAATGGGGGGCCAGCTTCACACAAGTGTTGGTAGGTGGGTGAATGGGGCTGGGAGGGAGGAATATTGTGTGTGTGTGTGTGTGTGTGTGTGTGTGTGTGTGTGTGTGTGTGTGTGTGTGTGTGTGTGTGTGTGTGTGTGTGTGTGGCCATTTTTTCCCAGTATGCAAGTAAATGTTAAAAGGGCATTTTAACTCTTATATTTTTGATATTTGTTTCTGTGCAGTATTCTTCATTCAGTGTGGTTTTATTAGTGCTGCTGCAACATCAGAATCCCCCCCCCCCAATACACATAACACCCACACCTGTTGCTTTTTTGTGTCAAATCCCACACGTGCGACACCTTAACACTACAATGTCCGCTCTCCAAAGGAGTTCAAGTCAATTTCTGTAGTCCAATATTACAAATCACAAATTCTCCTCAAGGGGCTTCACAATCCATACCACATTCAAGCCCTCTGTCCTTAGACCCTTGATTCAGATAAGCAGTGGTGGAATGTAACTAAGTACATTTACTCAAGTACTGTACTCAAGTTCAAATGTGAAGTATTTGTACTTTACTTGAGTCTTTTCTTTTCATGCCACTTTCTACTTCTACTCCGCTACATTTCAGAGAGACATGTTGTACTTTTTACTCCACTACATTCATCGAATCACAGTTTCATTGTGGGAATTTCACTTGTAACAGAGTATTTTAACAGTGTGGTATTAGTACTTTTACTTAAGTAAAGGATCTGAATACTTCACGCAGTGTGTTTCACTATCTTTGTGGGGACCCGTCATTGAAATAATGCATTCCCTAGCCCCTTACCCTAACCTTAACCATCACAACTAAATGCCTAACCTTAACCCTTACCCTCACCCTAACCATAACCTAATTCAATCCCTAATCCTAAAACCAAGTCTTAACCCTCAAACAGCCCTTTAAAGTTGTGGGGTCCAGCATTTTGGCCCCACAAAACTGTCCGGACCCCACAA
The DNA here is from genome assembly GCF_010015445.1 of Perca fluviatilis. NCBI lineage: Eukaryota > Metazoa > Chordata > Actinopteri > Perciformes > Percidae > Perca > Perca fluviatilis. Next base: position 6,407,869 of record NC_053119.1, on the reverse strand, counting down.
GTACACTGTATTCCCGGTTTTTGGACCCTATGAATATAGTTAAATGAGGACACACACACACACACACACACACACACACACACACATACGACCCACGACTGTTCAAATAAATGCAAACTCACAGGAAAACCCTACTACAGACTGATTTCATAATACCTTTACCCCTGTGTGTGTGTGTGTGTGTGTGTGTGTGTGTGTGTGTGTGTGTGTGTGTGTGTGTGTGTGTGTGTGTGTTGTGTGTGTGTGTTGGAAACCACATTCCCGCAGTGGGTGGTGGTGGTGGTTGGTGGGGTGTATTTGGATTCCTTTGGCCTGGCATAGTTCTCCTGCTGACTGCATATTCGTTTCCACCACCTCCGTAGATAAAAGCCCACAGTCACCCACCCACTCGCTCACCCCTGCACGGAAACCTCAGCGTCGCCATCAGAGCCTCCTCCCCAACATATGGACTGCGTTATGAAAAATATCTGGGCTCAGACCGCGCGGATCCTCCCGCTCGCTTTAATGGCCTCAGCTGTAATGAGGCATCGAGTTGCCCGGGGAGGATGTGATGGTTCAGGGTCGGTCTGCGTTCGATACATGCTGTACAGTATGGAGGGCTTCAGGAGAAAATGAGCAGATTTTCATCTGTGAAACGTGCGTGGCGCCTGCTCCTGCAGGACGGTGGTCGACAGAAATTCAATTTATTCTTAAAAGGACGGAAACTGAAAACTGGTTTCTGAGGCTGTTGCAGACGAAGGCCATCACCCCTTCATCATATTGACTGTTAGTTCCTGTTTACTCCCATCTCCTTTAGTTTTGAACAACCATGCATGTAGTTTTGTATGTGTTAACCCACACATAGCCTATATATTTCAGTCCCTCCAGAAAAACGTGAATTATGCGATCTCATAGTCCAAAGTTTGCATATTTTATGCGCCGCACTTTTGCCGCATAAATTGGCGATTTCCACGCAAAATATGCGGGGCTTGCATGATTTCAGAATCCCCGCATTTTTGTTGCAAAAAAGTCACATATATCTTAGCAGAAAGTTGAACTTGAACAAGAGCAGCCATTTTCCCCTGTTGCCATGGGAACGTTATGAAGTGACGTAATTACGCGACGTTAACATCATCGAAAAGAAGGGTGTTGGGGGAATCACTTTTTTTCTCTTTTTCATCAAACCGCAGTTTTTGCAAGTTCCCGCAATTTCATCGCATAAAATTGCATAAATATCATATAGCATATTCCATTGCATTTTTTAAGAAAACGTGCCGCATAATCAAGGATTTTTGCCTGCAACAATCACAAAAAAACTCCCTCTCAAGTTTCTACTGAGCTATATGCAAATCTGGGTCAACTATTCCAATCCCCAGGTGGTAATGCACCTCCACTGCCAAAAGCACCAGAAGAAGAATAATTTCTGCACTTTAGTTACAACAAACAACTCTTAAGCTAGCCTTAGCTAACAACTATCCATAACCCTATATAATATAATATATATAACCCTATATATAACTATATCTGCGGCGTTTCATTTCCAGGATTGTTCAGGTGCCGCTGGAAATTCCGTCAGATGTCCCTAATTTCGTCCGGATGTCCGTTACCGTCCTCTTTCTTTGTGTTGCTATTCTAAACTCCGGTGGATTTGTGAGGACTATGGTTAACTGCTCCTCAGATCTCTACAGGGTAAATCCAGACAGCTAGCTAGACTATCTGTCCAATCTGAGTTTTCTGTTGCATGACTAAAACAACTTTTGAACGTACACGTTCCACCAAAACAAGTTCCTTCCAGAGGCTATTTTGCAGCAGAACCGTGGCTTTTCTCTGGTGCTTAGCCCCGCCCATGATGATTGTGATTGGTTTAAAGAAATGCCAATAATCCAGAGCACGTTTTTCTCCCATCCCGGAATGCTGTGTGGACTAGCCAGACCCTCCCCCAGAGAGCTTTGGAGGAGGGTCTGGCAAAGCGAGACTACGGTGATACTGACAGGTTTTTTAGTAGTGAGAGGCATTTTGCTGTTGATTTATTTTATTTTTTTTTCTGTCATAACGGAGGAGGCTCCAATGCTTTCCATCACACAGCAGATCAGTATCACTCTTAAAGTGCTCATATTATGTTTTTTGGCATTTTCCCTTTCCTTTATGGTGTTATATATCTTTTTGTGGATGTTTTAGGTTTACAAAGTGAAAAAGCCCAAAGTCTACCCCAAAGGGACTTTGTGATGAGGGAGCAGGGAATGTGGACCCAAACGCAGAGGAAGGCAGGCAGGCAGGAGATGGTTGAACTCAGATACAGTTTTATTACAACAAAAAACGTCAGCACAAGGGCTGGAAAACTCACGTAAACACTAACTGATGGGCGAAACAAAGGCAGGAGTAAACTGACACAAACACAAGGCACAGAGGTGAACACAAGGGCACGGACTCAAAACGATCTGACAAGACACAAAGGGATTCACAGAGGTTAAATACATGAGGTAGGGCGCAAACAAGGAACAGGTGGTAACATCAGGTGAAACGCATCTGGGCGGGGCAGGACAATCAACAAAGGCGGGAAAACTCAGGAAGCAAATCGGACAAGACAAGACAGAAAACCAGACTATCAAAATAAAACAGGAAGCAGGAAAAACAGACAGAAAACATGACATCAACTAAATACAGACACTTGACCCAACACTAGACAACACAAGGGAAAACAGAGACGACAGGAACACAATTCAGAATAAGCAACAAAAACGGGAAACAGAAACACACAAAATACAACACGGTCAAAACAGGGTAAACAGAAACATACAAAACAGGATAAATACACACAAGGGAACAGAAATATACAAACAGGCAACTGAAATGTCCATAAGTGCAACAGGACTTACCATCTCCAACAGAAAACACTGTTCACCAACTGCTCCAAACAGCTCTATTGTAGTCCAGCCTTTACTTCAGAGACAAACGTGGTCACTTTGGAACACACGTTATAATGCTCGCCTAGCTGCTAGCGTGGCACGCCCTCATACTCTGCTTCTGACTGGCTAGTAGTCCTTACCTAGGTACTGTCAGGGCACGCCCTCATACTCTGTTTCTGACTGGCTAGTAGTCCTTACCTAGGTACTGTCAGGGCATGCCCTCATACTCTGCTTCTGACTGGCTAGTAGTCCTTACCTAGGTACTGTCAGGGCACGCCCTCATACTCTGCTTCTGACTAGCTAGTAGTCCTTACCTAGCTAGCCTACTGCACATGTGCGACTCCCAACATAGATGGTACAGAAGTCAGATGCCTCACTCTGTAGCTAAAACAGAGAGCTCAACACACAGGGTGAAAAGATGAGCTGCAGCAATACAACAAAAATATAGTGTTTTTTTTTTTTTTAAATGAAACCACATAAACCTACTTTGGTACAACCTCTAAATACGATTATGAACCCGAAAATGAGCATAATATGAGCACTTTAAAGGGTAACTTCCTGGGTGAAAGTCCTGTGTTATTTGACCCATCCACCACCCCAAACTGTCTCCTTACGGGGATTTTCGAGTCTTTCATACTACTCGCTACCGTTGTCTCTCTTAATACTACGTCATCTTACAGCGCTGCGTTCGAGCTGCTGCTCTGCCCGGTGCGTTCCATACACACGCTTAAGTGTGATTTTTTCCATCTGTATCTGACACTGAGAGCCACTGCCCAAGCGTCAGTATTTTACGAGTCGGGTTGTCAAGCCTAAGATCCTTTTTTTTAAACATAAAAACATCCACAAAACTGCGTTCGCTAAAGCCACCAAAACTCCATGTAAATAAACAGTAATTTTAGCATTGTAAAATACACTACATTCAAAGTCGACAGAAACGAAATAGAACTACAAAAAGCCGTTTTGGGTCGTCTTCACATACAGATTTAAAGAAGTGATATCTCATCTGAAGAAGTAGCCTATGTAACAAAGTTTACAGCGAAGCACAATCATCATTTCCTGTTTGAAACATCATCATACCTCTGATCTTTTTATCAGACTATCACACAGAAAGGAAATGGGCATAATGTATGTGTCTCTAACCTTTCACCTCCATAAAATGAAGCTGAAGTCTGCAACTTATTATGCTAAACAGTGATCTGCAGGAGTGACTTCTCATACGGTCCTGTGGTTTTTATTTTAAACATCACATGTCTTTCTTCGGGGCTGTGCGTGGGTTTTAGTGCAGGTTGCCAGTTTTCCCCCACCGACCTGACATTGTGCATTTTATAGCTCTCGAGGAGCTTCACAGAGTTGTTGTGTTGATGTAGGATCAGGATCTGAGAGGCCGACTGGATTCAAAATCAACAGCCTGACGCCAGGCTGCTTGAACGGTAGCCATGTTGGTGTTTTTACTGGAGAAGACGTCTTCTCAATCTGAAGTGATTCTCTTCTTACGATACACGCATTATACATTTTCTTTCTTTGAGTATGAAATGAGTTTGTTTTATGAACCTGGTTTAAAACTCAGTCAGATCTTTGGGACATTTTGTCCCGCGTCTTAAATTAAGCAATATCTTGACTGATTTTCATAAAAATGAAAATAAACATGGTTTCCACAGAATAAACGGCAATGATTTCCCTGACCCCTTGACGTTTTCTCTTAACACCACTAGCAGGTCAAGTCCCCCTCTTCAACACTTCGGACCATGAAGAGATTTTCCAAAAGCTACTGGCAAATTATGAATGAAATTTTCCTCAACATTTCTTTGTTTTCTACGGAAGAGGGTTATATTAGGACCACATGTGAAAACTCAGAATTCAGACTTTTTTTAAAAGCTGTGTCAGGGGCTGCAGCCTCCAGACGCCACGAAGGTTGAACCGAGCGGTCTCCGAAATGAGATGGTCTGGTCTGCAGAACGTTTCCTGTTTGCGTCGAAAGCGCCGCTCCTGTCACCTAGCAACCTTGACAGCTTGAAAATGAAGTGATCAAAAAGGTTAACTACAGCACCGAAATAGAGCCAGAAGTTATTTGTATTTTACCATTCGGTCAAGTGTCTCAAAGAGAGAGAGAATTTCTCACCTAAAACATTCTCAAAAGTTAATTTAAAGGTACCATGACATGCTGCTCTTTGGATGCTTTTATATAGGCCTCAGTGGTCCCCAAATACTGTATCTGAAGTCTCTTTTATATAGACCTTAGTGGTCCCCTAATACTGTATCTGAAGTCTCTTTTATATAGACCTTAGTGGTCCCCTAATACTGTATCTGAAGTCTCTTTTATATAGACCTTAGTGCTCAGTCTACACCTATCACCATTTCTAGCCACTGGGGGACCATAGGCAGGCTGGGGGAACGCATATTAATGTTAAAAAACCTCATAAAGTGAAATTGTCATGCCATGGGACCTTTAAAAATGAAATAGCAGAACAAAATTGTAAAAAAAAGTAAACAAAATATTGGTGTTTAGTATTTGCCTGTGCTTCTGATTGAATGCCGAAATGAATGCTGGGAATCCTGGGGCTGCGAAGGATACAACAGTTGGGTCCTCCGAATTCTGTAAAAGTAGGCCGCATTTGAAGGAGCCTTCGAAATTAAATGAAATGGGACAGCCTTCGTCGCACTGGTGGGACGCAATCGGTCTACGAATGTAGCCTCCGAAGGCTGCAGCCCCTGAACTAAACTCTACACAAGTTTGTTTTTTCAAAAAAAGTCAGAATTCTGAGATTAAAGTCAGAACTCAATAAATTTTTTCACATGTGCCTGATCCTTTTCCGTAGTTTTCTTTTTTTTGTTACATAAATATACCAGGATCTTTAGCCACGCTGGCTCTGTAGATGGTTCAGTCTATCACTTCTAGAATTATCTCAACAAATAAGACATGGATTGCCATGAAAGTCCAAACACACAGGTTCCCAAACGATGAATCCTACCGACTTCCTTTAACTTCTCCAGTAGAGCCACCATTACGCCGACATTTGTGGTTTTAAGTGAAATGTTTCTGCCAGCATGGCTCTGTGCTCTTCGTCTTGTTCCGAAAGATGTTAACAATGTTCACCACAGTTTTCTTGCAAAGAACACAGCTCAGAAAAACTCTTCTGGTCATAGAAAGTGAAGCTTAAAATGGGGAGAACACACAAATGAGCTGCTGCAACAACAACTTGTTTAAAGTTTACACTTATTAAAATCAGATTTTCATCCAGAATTATGTACTAATGTTGCTTGGTTAATCCAAGGTTAATTATTTTTTTTTTTACATTGAAAGGTGCACAGATGCAACAAAAATCATCTCCATCTTTTAAGGAAGTTCCTGGTCTCAGCAGCATTTCAGCATTAGCCGTTGAAGGAATTTAAAATGTTTATCGCAACCTGAAACCACGATGTATAGTATAGTTCATATATAACTGTAACAGTTGTTGGATCCTTTCTCCTCAGATCGACTCCTCTGTGATTTAACTTTGATATCCATGAGGAAATGAAGTGTTTTCCAGAGGGTGAGTCATCAGTCTTAGTGGTTTCGGAGGTGAGACATCCTATCCATCTGCATCGCCATTCCTCAGTGTTTAGACCTGGTTAATTGTTTGTGTACGACGGCGGTAAATGTTTATCTGCTTCCCCTCCCGGTCTGTAATCATCAGGATGATGGAGAGGCAGCAGAGAGGCGATGAACAGCTGATAAACAGCCAATCAGAGCTGCAGACAAAGCCAGATTTATGCTTCTTTGGAGGCTCCACGCAGAGCTTTCGCCTTAGCCTACGTAAGTGGCCTGAAGTTTATACTTGTGCGTTGGTGTGTGCGTCAATCTCTTTAAGAGAATAGCTATGAATGTTTCCCCTGTTATTTTTTTACCACGGTCAGCAATCTGTTTTGGTGCCTAAACTTAACTAGTCGTCTGGCTAAACTTTTCGTAGGATATCATACGAACGCGTTCATGAGATTGCGTTGAAATACTTCTTCCACCGCTGGATTTGTGTCTTCAGTAGGAACCAGTAGGAATTCAGAAAGTATTGAGAGACAGACTAACACATTTGCAGAGTTGGAAAGCAAGGAATTACAATCACTAACGTTATTGAAGGAGTTTTCAAAATCTGTAATGTTACTTTTACTTAAGTATGTTTTGTTTAAAGTATTGTACTCCGCTACATTTTAACTCCCACCCATCTGTAAGTTGTTTTGCACCGTTGCTTTGGCAAAGTATCTGTCGACAAACTAAATCAAAAGCACGATATGGCTTTATGCCCTTATCAAATCGCAAAAGACTGCGATTTAAAGCTTCAGTGCGTTATTTTTTGATTCATTCAAGCCATTGCCAAATGAGTTGCTACAAGCTAATTAAGACTATCAGCTCCACACAACTCTCTCTGGGTTTCTCAGTATGACTATGTTCAGAAGATTGGGGGCATCCGGCGACTTTCGAGTGAAGATAATGAAGTCTCCTGAAGAGTCCATCATGTATTTTTAATCCTCCGTGTCCTCCTTGGCTACTAGCAACTGCGTGGAAGGAGGGCAGGTGGTGCGCGATCACCGAAGGCTTGTCTCATGTGGACGCGCCGACAGTTTTGTTGTCATTACTCAGAATTCCTCACGGGGGAGACAGAAACTACGCACTATAGCTTTAAGTTAAAGGTCATCAAAGTAATAGTACTTTTACTTAAAGTGCTCCTATTATGCTCATTTTCAGGTTCATAATTGTAAACTTAAAACAAAAAGTAAAGAAATTTGTGTTTGGTGGATTATTTCTCTATGGTAACAATGCTTTTTGGCAATAAATCTTATACCGTTAGAAAGCCTGTTTAGTTCCCTTTCAAATGGTGCCCCATTTGTATGGAACATGCATTTGTGGGATGAGCAGCAGCGCTGAGTATGTGGGTTGCGCCCATGAAAAATTTGCCAAATCTTCTCTGCCAATGCCAAACAGCTTATTCTGCCATTGACTCGTTTGGTTTTTGGTGGATTGGATGATTGAAGTTTGAAGAAACGAGACATATTGGCAATTTAACAATGTATTCATTTAACAAACAGGAGCCTCAATAGCGTGTGGAAGAACCATAAACAGCAACAACAGCCTGGCACCTCCTCCTCATGCTGGTCACCAGCCTGGTCACACACTGCTGTGGGATGGCATCCCATTCTTCAACCAGCATTTGTTGCCAAGTCAGCCAACATGGTTGTGTTGGTCACTCTGGCACGAACAGCATGCCCAAGCTGATCCCACAAGTGTTCAATGGGGTTGAGGTCAGGACTGCTGGCAGGCCATTGCCTCTCCACTCCCATATTGCTATTGCTATTGTCAATAGCAACAGCAAAGAAAAGCTGTTTGGCATTGTCAGAGACGATTTGGCAAATCTTTCATAGGCGCAACCCACATACTGAGCTCTGCTGCTCATCCCACAAATGCATGTTCCTTACAAATGGGGCACCATTTGAAAGGGAACTAAACAGGCTTTCCAACGGTATAACATTTATTGCCAAAAAGCATTGTTACCAAGCACAAATGTCCTTACTTTTTGTTTTAAGTTTATTTAGAGGTTGTACCAGAATAGGTTTGTGTGGTTTCATTTTCAGTAAACACCATATATTTGTTGTACTGCACATTGCTGCAGCTCCTCTTTTCACCCTGTGTGTTGAGTTTTCTGTTTTAGCTACAGAGTGAAGCATCTCACTTCTGTTCCTCTTCCATCTTTGGTACAGAAGTGGTACTTATGCGCAGTAGCTAGATAAGGACTACTAGCCAGTCAGAAGCAGAGTATGAGGGTGTGCCACGCTAGCAGCTAGGTGAGCATTATAACGTGTGTTACAAAGTGACCACGTCTGTCTCTGAAGTAAAGGCTGGACTACAATAGAGCTGTTTGGAGCAGTTGGTGAACAGTGTTTTCTGTTGGAGATGGTAAGTCCCTTTGGGGTGGACTTTGGGCTTTTTCACTTTGTAAACCTATAACATGCACAAAAAACGATATATCACACAATAAACGAAAGGGAAAAATCCAAAAAGCCTAATATGAGAACTTTAAGTAGAATATTTTGTACTCTTTTCACCTCTGCTTATTTGTTGACAATCAATATAGACCAATGCCAGACTCATCCTTTAATGCACTACAATGTGCAGAAAACGTCTCTGCAGACTCTGTCCTGTAATTTGCAGACAACTGCTTTGATTTATTACGGAGTGCAAATGTTCTCTGAAAGATCCGTCACGTTCAGTTTAAAAGAAAACATATAAAACTCGTGTTGAGTCTTTTCCAGCTTCAGTGCAGAAGAGCTGAACATCCAGAATGACTGCCTGCTGACGCTGAACTAAAGCTGATTATGGTTATTAGCTAAAGTGCATGACAGGCTGTGGGCTGTGAAATTACAGGTGTTTGGTTTCTGTATGTTTAGGACATATTGACTGATGAAAGTTTATTTTACAAAAAGGATATAGAATACAGTGATTGAGAAAGTAAACTCTTTAAATGTGGTCGTGTTCAAACAGTGGAAGGAAACAAACCGTGACTTAAAAAGGTCCGATTATTTTCTGATTTTAACTTTCATCTGTTCTCACATTCTCAGGTTAGTGTTTAGAAAACGGAGAAGAAGAAAAAAAGACCCTGACAGGAAACTGAGAGGACTGTGAATTGCATATGCTGAGGCTGTTTACTTCCTCGGCTGTCAATCATCATAATACCATAATAACTCCGGCAGAGTCACGCTGTCAGAATGACTCAGCTGAGTCAGCTCTGCCTGAGTCACGTTTACTCCTGAAGAGATTTGAAGGCCGTGAAACCTGCTTCAGACATTTATTAAATCTTAATGACTACGATGATCCTCTGACCTTTCATCTCGACGCCACCAAAAGGTCCAAATATAAGCTTGTTGAAAGTCGAAATAGCTACAGGATGCCAGTCAAGTCAGTTTTACTAATACAGTCACACGTTTGCTTCAAAGGGCTTCACAGTCTGTAGCCTATAGCACTTTATCCTTGACCACAGATGAGAAAACACTCCGCGCTCTAAGACATAAATCCGTAACATAACAGAAAATGTTCTGGCAGCTCATTAACCAGACTTTGTCCCGTAATTAAAAAGTGAAATTTTGTGTGTAGCTTCAGTAAAAATGCACAACATTTTCTGTTAGGCCTACATAAAATCCTCTCAGTAAACTTCTGAAAACGTTGAAAAAAAACTTGTTGAAAAAAAACTTGTTGAAAAAAAACTTGTTGAAAAAAGCGACAAAAGCGTTGAAAAAATGATCTACAAGGTTTTTTTTAAACACAAAAACTTAAATAAATAAAAGGCCAAAATGTTTATAAAAAAAAGAGCGACAAAAACATTGAAAAATGTGACGTGGACTTCTTCAATCTCCCAAAACCAACCTCTGTTGTTGGAGCACAAATTATTCAATTCGAAATGTAAAAGACAAAAATACAAAGGTGAACATGTTCAATGGACAATTTCTGTTATAATACCGTACACAGACATACAACTGTTAATACACAGATATGTGTTAGAGTGGACCAAAACGCCCTCCAACTGAAAATAAGGACTAGTATTTCATGCGCCGCATTCGCACGGGATAAGTCTGTGTTTTACTTGAATTTACTGATCCGACAGATATGATGTCAAGGCACATATGATTTCTTAAGCCTGTTAAAAGATAGACAGATGTTCCTTACCACATGCTGCCTTGCATGTCATCCATCTCCTCTTCTGATGGATTTGAGCTTGCTCTTTCCACGAATGGGTTTGCACAGGGTGTGATTTTCCCGGCAGGATGCGTGGGATTTCCCCCTTTCTGGTCTATATATCCCTGCCTCTGCTGAATTATTTTTTTTTATCCCCGGGGGGGTACAAAATGTATCCCCCCCTCAAAGTGATTAATGCTACTTCACCAATAGACCATATATTATGTATCTAAAATAGAAGTATTTTAAGCTAAATCACTGTAACACGAACAGTCTATAGTGCCATATCGATTAAAGTGCTCATATTTTGCTCATTTTCAGGTTCATAATTGTATTTAGAGGTTATATCAGAATAGGTGTACATGGTTTACTTTTCAAAACACACCATATTTTTGTTGTACTGCACATTGCTGCAGCTCCTCTTTTCACCCTGTGTGTTGAGCTCTCTGTTTTAGCTACAGAGTGAGACATCTCACTTCTGTTCCATCTTTGTTGGGAGGCGCACATGCTCGTTAGCTAAGTAAGGACTACTAGCCAGTCAGAAGCAGAGTATGGAGGAGTGCCCTGACAGTATAGGTAAGGACTACTAGCCAGTCAGAAGCAGAGTATGAGGGCGTGCCCTGACAGTAGTAGGTAAGGACTACTAGCCAGTCAGAAGCAGAGTATAGGGGAGTGCCACGCTAGCAGCTAGACGATCATTTTAACGTGTGTGGTGATGCAAAATGAGGCACTTTTGTCTCTGATGTAAAGGCTGGACTACAATAGAGCTGTTTGGAGCCGTTAGAGAACAGTGTTTTCTGTTGGAGATGGTAAGTCCCTTTGGGGGGGACTTTGGGCTTTTTCACTTTGTTAACCTATAACATGCACAAAAAGATATACGGTATGACACAATAGAGGAAAGGGAAAAAACATAATATGAGCACTTTAAATCTGAGCAGCAGTTAGCCACTACAGCGCTCCGGTAGCTCCAGCTCCAGTTGTTTAGCCGCCAATAGGTAACTGTGAGCCGGCTACAGGCACCACCAGATGATGCTCCTTTCAGGGGCCGTGGTGGTGGAGTTTAGCCAGAAAGGTGAGCGTCGTGCGGCAACGAGTTTAGGCACCAAAATGACTAGTTAAGTGTCATGGTGCTGTCTGTTTTCCCTCTCCCCTCTCCCTTGTTGTTAGTCTTGTCTGTCCTGTGCTGAGTGGGTGTGGCGCTCCTGGCTCTCTCTCCCTCCTCGTCAGGACACCTGTGGCTTTCTGCTCACCTGAATCACATCCAGCAATCACCACTCCTGTCTTAAGCCCCGGCCTTCCAACCAGTCTCTGCCAGATCGTCTGTTCACCCGAGTGGTAACACTCGCTACGGCCAGCCTCAGTGTTTTAGAAGGACTGCCTTTTTTTTGTATCCCTGTTGCAAGCCTGGTTTTGACTTTTTGTGTCCAGATTCCTACTACAGCCCTGGAAGCCCAGTCTGCCTGCCTGAGCCAACTTGTTTTTTTATTGGAACTTTCTTCTCACCTGTCTGCCCGCTCTCAGCCCCAGAGGATATCCAGCACCTGCATTACTCATTTTTTTGTTCAATAAACCTCAAATACCTGTTCCGACCTTTTTCTGTGTCTGCTCTTGGATCCGAACAGCCCAGCCTAACGGTTAAGTTTAGGAAAAAGATCATGGTTTGGGTTAAAACGCACCCGAGGAACAAACTAGCGTTTCCTGGGTGGAAGTATTTTGTCTTTTCGCCGGGAAGCGAACCCTGCTCTCCGGCTTAAAAAAATTGCTTTATTTTATGTTGATACCACTTTGTGCTATTTCATGTTGAGATTATTTTCCATTGGATATTGTGTCACGGGGGAGGTGAAGGTTGGACCCAAATGCAGTGAAGACAGAGCAGAGTAGCGTTCAAAGATTTAATCAAGCAAAAACAAGGGATACTACAAAATAAAACAGGAAACACTACAAAGACACTCACAAACGTGACATATTGAAGTTTATAAATAAGTATTTTTGCTTGGCTGGCAGAGTAGCTCTATATCCATGGTATTTAAAGGGGATTTAATTCTTGGATGGTTTTTTCATAAGACATAATACACAAAATGTTAATGATTATTGTGGTAAAAGACAAATAGCTTCTAATGAAGATAAAACACAACAGAGTATTAGGATGCAGTTCCTGTAATTTGAATTAGATGCTGCTAGATAAAACTGACCTTATTTAAGTGAATGAGAAAACACCCAAATCCTCTCTACAAATAAAACGTCAATGCCGTTTTAGTTCAATTTAGCTCTCAAAAGATAATTTCACTTTTATAAATGATTGTTTATCTTATTCAGCTGTGTTTTTTTCATGCTTTCACATATATTTCATCTCCACTTCTTTTGCAAATTTGAATTTTCTCACTCTAGACAAACGTGGTGGCGAGTGAAAATGTAGCTTCGGGAACTTGTCAGACACTATAGATGGATTTTTCAACTGTGTTACCGCACGAGGGTAGAGTATCCTTCAAAAACAGAGTTTTAACAGAGTTGCGTTTTAATTCTCCGCGTCTGTTGATTTTCACAGAAATGAACTGAAACCACTGGCTGTCGAGACGGGAAGAAATCTAAAAACTGAAGGTTAAAAATGTTTCGGAGGGAGGAGTGAACTCATTTCAAAAACAACAAAGCCGGGAGTGAATAAATGCTGAGTGGACCTGACAGTTTCCACTCTGGGTGGAGTGTTTGGTGGTTCGTCAGTCCGCTCAGAGCATCTGAGAACCACTAAAAGTTGCTTAATTGTGTTTTTGCTGGACCAAACGCTCCATTTTTTCATCTGGTATAAAATATCCTGAGTCACTGTGTTTTATGTGCCCGGTAAAGGTTCACCAGGAGGTGATCAAGCAAAGTCCTGTCTTCACTTTGCTTGTTTGAGTAGAAACGTAACATTTATTCCGAGGTGGACAAAGACAGCGAGTGTTTAAACAGACAGGGAGTAATGTTTTGGCTGTGGCGAGTTGTCATGATAAGATATACTGTACATACAGTATTCAATTCACAGCCATGCAATGGACGACACAATATCTAAAATCTGTGGTGAAAAGTTATGTCAGGATAGTATAACGTACATTTTCACTATTCCATTAGTACAACAAAAGTAACGTGATACTTACCTCTCTACTTTCATTGTTTTTCTTTTTCTCCATATTGTTGGCGGTTTGATTCCGGGGGGGCATAAATCGGAGTGAGGCAACTGAAGCTCTAATTATACTTTTTGTGTTTGTGTAGCCGCGAGGGTTCTTGGGACAAAAGCTGCCCTCTGTGCAGAAGTCCATGTGCAGCCAGATGTGACCACACAGGCTTCCTGAGCACTCTCTGGACATGTGAGGACACGTCAACGTACGCAGACACCCTTTGCTTTATAGACGGAATCTACTGTCCCGTCCATTTGGGAATATATCCGCTCTTTCAAATGGCCCTTGCACACGGCCTTGAATCTCCAAACTGCACAAAAAAAATTTCAAATCGAAAATGTTATCCGATCGTGACCTAGACTACCCTTTTTTTCTATGTTTTTGTGTCTAAGTAACTGATGGGAACAACAAGCTTTGAAACTGGTCCAGTATTTAGCAAGAACGCTGCAACAGGCAGCCGCAGACCGGGCTGCAATGGAATCATATGGGGCAAATGTGAATTTTCAATTTCGTCCACTAAAAAGTTGTTTTTGCCACTGACAGGCTCAGATTATTATTCTAAGTGTCTGACAACATTATGCAAAGGATCCCTTCAGAGATAGACCTTTTTAAAACCTCTTTAAGACCTTTCTGTTTAACCAAAAACAGCTCTGAGATCACTAGTGCTAAACCCACCAGATTTCAACCAAAACTACAGTGGTGATTGTTGGAAAAGTGGTAAAACGACCCAAAACAGCTTTTCAGAGTTTTATTTTGTTTCTGTCGACTTTGAATGAAGTGTACTTCACGATGCTAAAATGACGCAATTTCACGGATATTTTTATGTTTAAAAAAAGGATCTTACTCTTTAACAGAAAGATCGACCTCCTAAGAAATCCTTTCCATAATGTTGTCAGACACCGAATAATAATAATCTGAGCCTGCAGCGGCAAAACGAGCATTTTTTTAACATAAATAGAAGCTGCACAATTGCCCAATAACTTACATTGTAGCTTGTTTAGCTGACTGCAGACAGCAGCAGTCTCGCTTAATACTGGACCAATGTCAAAGATTGTTGTTCCCATCAGTCAATTAGACACAAAAACATAGTGAAATAGGGTCCAGGTTGAAAAAACCCAAAGTTACCCTTCAAAGCTATAGTGCGTAGTTTCTGTAGCCCTCCTGAGGAATTCTAAGTAATGAAAACAACACTGTCGGCACTTCCACATCACGCAAGCCTTCGGTGACCACAAACCACCCCCACCCCTCCTCCACACAGTTGCGTTTATCCCGTTAAAGGACACGGAGGAGTCAAACAAACCTGATAGAGGTGATAAGAGGTAATTATCTTGTAATAGGCCTATGTCACGCAACAATTGAAGACCGGAAGAACGTCTGAGTGGGGATACGCGTCTTCCAGTTAGCTTTTTACAATGGCGGAGCCCGATAGATACTGCTGGACCACGTCTCTCCGCTACCTGCCTGAAGTCACCTACTACGATGTGGTTCGGATTGTAAATGAAAAAACATTTTGAAAACGGCAAAAAGGGCAAAAGGTACAAGACCATGTAAAGAAACTATCATAGACTTCGCGGTTTCGCGGGTACAGTAAACGTTTTTGTGATAACAGCGAGTTGGACCAATCAGAGACGCGGCTGTTACGCTTAGGATTGTGGGTACTGTAGTTTTTCTCCATAAGATCGCAGATAAAACATGTTTTTCTTAAAACAAGGTTGATTTCATACAGACTTCTAGCTTCTACAGGAGCAGAAACTTTGGTTTCACAACCACGTAGCTCGTGGTCAGTCTACCTCGGATGGTTTAGACATGATGGCTGATAATCTAAATCCTTACGGAGAAAGGGACTGTTGACCGGACGTTCTGATTCCCTACTCCGTGTTCCAGAAGCAAGAAGTGTGACACAGGCCTATTGTTATCTCCTGTTTGTCTCCATAGCTGAACGCTGCTGTTGTCCTTTCTCAGCGGTGATGTAAACCGCATCACTCGAGCTTCTGCACGCAAAAGTCGCTGGACGACACCATTTTGTTAACACAGCCATACTGAGAAATACAGAAAGACTTTTGTGGAGCTGATAGTCTTAATTAGCTTTGGATCAACTCATTTGGCATGAGCTTGAATGTAACAGACGTTTATTAATATAAAATAGCTGTGCACTATAGCTTTGAAGTCGAAAGTCATATCAAATTGTGGATTTGGACAGTCGTGACCCTCCTGTGTAAGTGTATTTTCTAAAAAACTATTCCTTTAAAGATGTTCATATGCAGGAATCCGTCTAGTTCAATGAGATCAGGAATTACCGGTACAAAACTAAGTCTCCCTCCCATCCCCTACTGTGCTCAGTTCTAACTACACATAAATATAGAAACAAAGACAAAATAAACATTGATAACATGCGGCAGCAGATAAATGATAAAATTGTAAAGCTTCTGTTAAAGTTGAGTAAATAAAAAATAAGACCTTCATTTATAATCAGCTGACTTCGACACTTTCTGTAATCCTCACTCTGTTGTGACAGTTCTTATTTGTGAACCATGAAGCGTTCAGTTGCAACAGAAGCTTCCCCTCCCTCCTCTCTTCACCCAAAACAGTTGTTTGACACTGGGCCGTCCCTCCCTTTCCCGTGGGACAAACAGAGACTATTGTTAAAGTGTTTTGGTCATGTGACCCGTCCCGCCGCAGCTCGCTGTGACTCATTTAAATGACTGCATCACCACCCAGATTTCCTGATGTAGTGCTGCCTTGCGATGTCAGCCTCATTACAGTCATTATCCCGATTTTAAACAAACGTCTGTGACTGTGCGACACTGAACTGTCTTCTAGGATTTCTGTGATTTATTGATTGTTTTCAGAGGTTTATGTAGACGCGCAATGTTTGTTTTGTCATCCTGCTAAAGAAAATGAACTCCAGATCCCTTTCTTTCGTTCCAGTTTTCCTCTAAAGGTTTTTCAGCAAACGAGTCAACTTACAGATACATGATCAGAAATCGGATACAAAAGTAAGTCTGCAACATGCCGTCTTTTTAGTATATTCACCTCCCGTATGCTCTGAAATGTTTGGAGCTTGCAGTTCCATTGGCCTAAAAGTTTTAAAACCTCTACAGAAACTTGTCAAACAAGATGGCAGGCTTACAGTGAAAAATGTATTTTGTAATTGATAGGTTATCCATGCACGATAAACAGTGAATGTGGTACACTTTGATTTGATTTTGAATGAAAGTACTGTTGTTGTTGTAGTTGTTGTTGCCTTAGAAACAAATGCACAGGGAGCTGGAGGACGTGGATGAGGAAGAGGGATGTCCTACTCCTGTATGATGTACCTGACCTGGAAAAATGGCAGAAAATGGTCGATTGACGGGCAGAGATGACAGTTGGTTCACTGGTTTCAGAAGTTTCTGTGGATGTTTGATTCCTTTTTTTTTGTGCTGTAAAAACACTAAATCTGACGGGCCAAATGCTTTATTAACACAGAATCATCTGAGAAACCCTTGTTGGAAACTGTTTGTAAAAGGCCAGGACGAACCATCTGTTTGTCACGCCGGGGCCGTCACCCCTCAACCACGGCCGTAACTGCCAGTGGCTCCTCATCA